>NC_045427.1:225649921-225944921 GCF_902635505.1 Sarcophilus harrisii
GGCTTATTTCCAGATCCAAATTATGGCTAGGTATTTGTTTTTGTTTTTATTCTTGTTCTCCTTGTCCTCCTCCTTCTCCCCCTCCTTTTATTCCTCCTCCCTCCTTTTTTCTCTTCCTCTTTCTTCTTTCTCTCCTCCTCCCCCTCTTTTTTTTTCTTCTCTTCTCTCTGTATCTCTGTGTCTATTTCTCTCTCAGGTTTTGTCTTTCTTCCCAGTTCCCTGTAGAGGATGCACAGATGCATTGGCCTCTTGTTCAGAAGACAATAAAGGGGAAGGGAGGTTACCAGACTCTTCTGGATGCATGTCAGAGTTTGCCCAGGCATGTCCTTAAATACTTATACATATAAACACAGACATATAAACACACATAACCATAAGCATATACAAACACAGACATAATCATAATAATAGCTGACATTTAGATAGTACTTCACATGCATTATCCCATATGACACTTATTTACTATGAAGCTATGTGCTGGTGGGGAAAGATTACTGGATTTTTCAGCCAGAAGACAAGAAATCAAATCTCTGCTCTGCAAACTAAATGCCTTGGGGGGAAAAGTCTGTTTAACTCTCTAGGCCTGGGTTTGGTATTTATAAAAGAAGAAGACTGGATTTTATGTTTTCTAAAATTGCTTTCAATTGTAGATTCCAAAGGTAGTGTGATTATAATCATCCTTGTTGTACAGATGAAGGAAAGGGAGGTTCAAAGAGTTTAAATTATTTGCTCATTGTCATATGGTTAATGAGTTTCAGGGTCTGAATATAAACCCTAGTATATTTTGTAAAACACAAGGTGTTCTCTCTCTCTCTCTCTCTCTCTCTCTCTCTCTCTCTCTCTCTCTCTCTCTCTCTCTCATCTATCTCTCTCTCCCTCTCTTCCTCTCTCCTTCTCTCCCTCTCTCCCTCCCTCCCTCTTTCTCCCCCTACATAAGTTATGGCTCTTAATTGTGATTCCCAGAAATATATCCCTGGTGACAAAATGTTCATGAATTTAATTTGGTACAATAAAGCCTGGTTGGGGGTAGAGGGAAACAGCCTGCCAAGAAACAGGTGGACCAGTGGAAAGAATACTTGGAGTCCAAAAGAATCAGAAAAACAAAGGACTTCAGAGGTGGAAGTACTTAGTTTCCTTATCTGTTAGCAAGGACCAAATGATTTTTGAGGTGTACAGGGGTTAGACTTGCTCCCAAATCATGTAACAATTGTAAAGCAGAACTTGACTCTAATTATGGTACAGCCACGAATTTATTGTGTGGTCTTTAGAATGCCTTTTGCTCTCCCTGGATCTTAGTTTCTCTATATGTAAAATTACGAGATTCAACCAGATGTTGTGTCTAAGGACTATTCTTTCTTAGAATTCTATGATTCTCTTTGTCCTGGAAGGTAATGACAGTCTCTTCAAAAATGGGATCTAGTAACTAGTGTTCTTCAAAGTTGGACACAAGGTGGCAGTATGTGTCCAGTCAAGTTACATCTTAGGGCCCCAGAATGCTGAAGGAACCTTGTTACAACTAGAAAACCAACCAATCAGTTTTTATCCCATGAAAGTTGTGAGCCTTTCAGCTCTCAAGTGTCACCATATGAATGTTAGGGGAGACCATAACATCATTTGGCTGGATTAAAATCATGATGATAAGCTAGTATTTACATAGCATTTTAAGATTTGCCTGTTAACTCATTTGATTCTCATAACAATCCTGCAAGGTAGGTGCTTTTATTGTCTGCATTTTACAGATGAGAAAACTGAGGCTTAGAGAGACGAATTGATTGGTCAGAATCACACAGCAAGTATTTGAATTCAGGTCTTGACTGCAGGCCCTGGATTTACACTTCACCACCTGGCTGCCCAACAATAATGGCAACAGAGGCAGCAGCAAACACAAAAATGTTCTCCTTGTACAATTAAACAACAAGGATTTATTGATCACTTACTATGTGCCATTTAGGGTAGTTAGGTGGAGCAATGGATAGAACACTGGGTCTGGAGTCAGGAACACCGGAGTTCAAGTATGGCCTTAAACATTTACTAGGCTATTTGATCCTGAGCAGGTCACTTAACCTTTTTAAAGGAAGTCACTTTGCCTCAGTTTCCTCATCTATAAAATGAGATAGAGAAGGAAATGTCAAACTACTCCAGTATTTGCCAAGAAAACTCCAAATAGGGTCACAAAGAGTTGGAAATGATTGAAATGATGGAATAACATGTGACGTTCATATATATTCTACAAGGAACTGGGGAAGTAAAACCAAAATCAAATAGTCTTCATCCTCAAGGGAATTATATAGTCTGCTGGGATGTATACAGCACACATGGAGAAAAATCATGTAAATAAATACAAATGTCAATGTCATTTTGGAGTGGGTAGCAAACAGCATATGAACAACTGAGGAGATCAGAAAAGTTCCTTTTTAGGAGCTAGCACCTGAGATGAGATTAAATGAAAACTATGAATTCCAACTAGTAATTTGCATCTAGTCAGAGGAGTCCTGGATTTAAATTTCAGTTCCATGCCTATGAAGTTGGGGGGATTGTTGTCTATCATCCTTCCTTCTTGAAAAGGACTGGTGATATCAGGAGGATGATGTCTTAACCTACAAATGAATTGGATTTAAGTGGGGCAGAGGTATGCAAAGTCATCAGACTCACTCCCTCCTCCAGAGTCCAATGGCAACTGGTGATGGCTCCACTGGGTTGGGAGGAAGGAAAGGAAAGAGAGGCAAGGGGCCAGTACAGCAAAAAGTCTGAAGGACATGTTAGATTTGGGAGATCTAGGTTTTTATCCCTGTTCTGACTTTATAAACTTTTTGATTATTGGGGAGTTCTTTGACCTCAGTGAGCATGTTTCCACCTTGGTAAAATAGGGATAACAATACCACTAAGGATTATGGTGAGGAAAATGCTTTGCAGAGTGCTATTGAAAACTTGACTCATTTCCTCAGCAATTGTAATTAAAATATTTAGCTGATTTCTTTCCTTGCTTTCGATCTTATTTGGCTGTAAACATTTTATGGGATTTCAAGGAGCATAGTAAGGTAGTGAACTACCCTTTACTAAAGGCATACAAGAAGAGGCCTATCAGCTGTTTGTGAGGGATGTTATTTATAGGAAGCTGAATGGCTTTGCCGATCCTACATTGAACTTGAAGTCGGAAAAATTTAAGCTCAGATCATTGTGAGCTGTGTGAGCCTGGGCAAGTTATTCAACCTTAATCAGCCTCAATTTCTTCATTTATAAAAATAATTTACCTCATAAGATTGTTTTGAAAATCAAATGAGATATTGGCAAACTTTAAAGCACTGTAAGATATTGAGACAGCTAGGTGGTCGCCAAAAACCTCATCTTCCTGAGTTTAAATCTATCCTCAGATCATTATAGACTGTGTGACCCTGGGCAAATCATTTAACCCCTTTTACGTTAGTTTCCTCATCTGTAAAATGAACTGGAGAAGAAAATGGCAGACCATTCTAGTATCTTTGCCAAGAAAACCCCAAATGTGGTCATGAAGAGTTGGACATGATTGAAATGACTGAACAACAAAACTATTATATAAATATATTAGGTTGTTATTACAATGTTGTTGGAAAGTAGCCTCCTTCTTTAGGTAGGCTGTCCCTTGCAGCTCTGATTGCAGCTCTGACTTTCTGTTATTCTGTAATTAAAACTGCAAAATTTCAAGTGTCTCTTGAAATGGCCATGTTCTTTCTTTTGGTGAAGGGGCAAAATGGAAGGGTTATGGAGTCAAATATGGATCAGATTTATGGGATCAGTTTGGAACCAGAAATATCACTGTAAGGCAAGGAGAGCACATTAGTCCTCTGTTGATATGTCCATTTCTCATATATGCATGGGGCAGCATGGGCTTCTCTAGCATTTTCCAAATAGCACTGCAAATGTTTACTCCTCATCAAAAATATAATTAATAGTTCCTATCCCCTAAAACACTGACCAATGTCAGCAACATGATAGCTATCTTCAAATCAAAAATGTCCTTGCTGGAAGGACCCAAAGAATTAAAAATAACATAAAACCTGAGGGTTTTGTGTGTGTGTGTGTGTGTGTGTGTGTGTGTGTGTGTGTGTGTGAGAGAGAGAGAGAGAGAGAGAGAGAGAGAGAGAGAGAGAGAGAGATTAAAACATTGAATGTCAAAGTTAGGAGAGACCTTAAAAAATGGGATGTTAAGACTTGGAAGTGACTTTACAAATCATTTGGTCCAAATCCTTCATTTTACAGAGAAGGAAACTAAATCCCAGAAAAGGGTAGTGACTTGAAATATTTTAAGGATTTTAAAGAGAAAGAGAGATTAGATCTATTTTGTGTGTTTCTAGAAAATAACTAGGACAGATGAGGAAAACAAAAAAGGAATAGATTTCAGTTCAGTTCAGACAATAAAATTGCCTCCCCTTTGAGGTAGTGATCTATCTCCCTGTGACTGGAAGTGTTCAGTTAGACCTGTCAGGAACACTGTAGAGGAAATGTTGAATTTAATTGTTGTTATTCAGTTATTTCACTAGTATCCAACTCTTTGTGACTCCATTTGGGGCTTTCTTGGCAAAGATACTGAAGTGTTTTTCTACTTTCTTCTCCAGCTCATTTTTCAGATGAGGAATCTGAGACAAATAGGGTTAAGTGCCTAGCTTAGGGTCACAGGACTAGTTAAGTGTCTGAAGCTGGATTTGAACTCAGGAAGATGAATCTTCTTGACTCCAGGGCCAGTATTCTATTCACCGTGCACATAGTTGTCCACTGAATTCAACAGGGTATTGAATAATGCTTAATATCATTTCTAGTTTTAAGAACCTACAATTCTAAAGGATGACAGAATGGAGTAGCAAATGGAGTAGCAAAGCCACTATTTTGGAAGAACATTCTTCTAGCAGGTAGGAGAACAGATTTCTGGTTTTTGTTTTTTCTCTACTTGATGTGTGACCCAGGGCAAGCCATTTAACCTCAGTTTTGCCATCTGTCAAATGGAGAGAATAGTACCTATTTTTTCCCACCTGTAAGGAGTTCTGGGAGAATAAATGTAAGTGAACTGTGTACTCAGTAAGAAGGCAGCTCCTCTCTAGGTATGCAGTGATCAAGAGAAACAAGGTGTCTCAAAAATTCTTCATTGCTTCTCTTCTCATTTCTTCCAGATTAATTTTAAATACCTTGACAGAATTTTCACAGCTTCTCCAAATGCACTACTGCTTCAAGAGATATTCAGTCAGCAGCCAAGCCAGATCCCAGTAGAATCCAGGTATTTTTCACTGACCAAGCCTCAGGTACCTACTGAGGAACTGGATTATGAACTAAATAAAAGAGCTTCCAGGTCCAGTTGATATCCAGGTGATTGGGGATGGGCAATGTCAGGCCAGGGCTTTAGGAAATGAGTGTTTATAAAAACAAGGAATTACATCACTTATGCATACAAGCCACCTAAGTGAAGGTAAGGGACTGTCACTGATTTCACCATTTGTGGAATCCAGGTTGAGGTTCTTGAGAGAGGAGAGGCAAGATCAAAATGGTAAGGAAGAGAGGGACTAGATCAGAGGTTTCACACTTATTGGCTGGCTCCTGACACAGAGGAACCAGATTAACATGTAATGGGAACATGTTTTCCAAAATAAATAAAATAAAAATAAAATAAGTACAACATAAATAATGCTAATTTGTGTTTCTATTTGATTTTTACTCCATCAGATCAGATGATAGCTAAGGCCCCTTCACCCTCTGACACACTGTGCTCTGTGTGCTATGTCTCTTCTCACTCTGGCATGTTATGATTCTCTGGGTGCATATGAATGTGTATTCTCTGAGAGGGAAGACTTCTTGGGTTGAGCTTTACCTCCAAAAGGTGGCTACAGTGGCAAAAGCACTAGATTAGGAGCCAAGAGTTCCAAATGTTGGTTATAGTCTAACCACTGACTTGTGATGGCTATGAGTAGATTGTCTCTGGGCCTCAGTTTCTCTATCTGTAAATGAGTATAACAAAACCTACAGGATCACTGAGGATTTTTATATAGCACTATAGGATTCATGAAGGTCTTTACATTATATTATGTTATAAATAATGTTTATTTAATTTGATCCTTAAAATGATTTTGTGAATTATGATTATCATACCCATTATATAGATGGGTAAATAAACTCAGAAAGGTTAACTTAATCATAGTCCATAGTCAATAAGTATCAGAAGTAGGAATTTGAACTCAGGACTTTCTTGATTACAGCAGTCTTTTCTACTAAAGCCATAGTCACATGAGATCATTGATATAGGGCAGTTAGATGGCGAAGTGGTTAGATGCAGGGGTCCTCAAACTTTTTAAATAGGGGGCCAGTTCACTGTCCCTCACACTGTTGGAGGGCTGGACTATAATAAAAAGAAAAACTGTGTTTTGTGGGCCTTTAAATAAAGAAACTTCATAGCCCTGGGTGAGGGGAATAATTGTCCTCAGCTGCTGCATCTGGCCCTCCGGCCGTAGTTTAAGGACCCCTGGAGAATGTTGGGCCTAGAGATAGGAAGATTCATCTTATGGGGTTTAAATCTGGCTTCAGACACTCACCAGATGTGTGATCCTGAGCAAATCACTTAACCCTGTTTGTCTCAGTTTCCTCATCTACAAAATGAGCTGGAGAAGGAAATGACAAATCACTTTAGTATCTTTGCCAGGAAAATCCCAAATGGGGTCACAAGGAGTTGGACATGATTGAAAATGACTGAACAACAGAAACATGGCTAAAGATGCTTTGAAAACAGTACACCAAGGCAAGAGAATATTGTAGATACTGTATATCACTGGAGCCAACCAAAGAGAGGCCAATGACCTTTTTAATAGTTTACATAACTGAAAAATACCAGAGCTCTAAAGGAACTCAGAATATAGTATGTCAGGGCTATCAAGGTTCTAGAGACCACTTAGTTGAATCCTATCAGGTTAACAATGAGGAACTTAAAGCTTAGGGAGAGCAAAGCAAGGAATAGGAATAAGCATTATTAAGTACCAGATACAGTTTACAAATTTGATTCTTGAAACAATTCCGAAGTAGGTACCATTATTATCCTTATTTTAGAGCTGAAGAAACAGGGGTTAAGTGACTTGTCCAGGTCACATGGCTGAATTCACAGTAGAGATTTGAACTGTCTTCCAATCCACTGCTCTTTCCACTACAAGGCACTGTTTCACAACTTGACCTGCCTTCGTTCAGTTTTCCATGGAAGGGAAGGGGCAAAAGACTTGAAAGGAGGGAAGAAATTCAGTGATTACCGATTCTGGTTCCTCTCTAGGATCTGAGTCTTCTGGATAGTTTCCTGAAAGGCCCTACCCTGGAGAGTGTGGATTTAGGGCAATTCCCTGAATAGGTTTCAAGCTGTTTGAATAATCAGCTGGATTATTTGATTCTGAGGGCCCAGTAATTTCTAAATCAATGTTTGTTGTTATCAAGGGCAACCTTGAAGGGAGAGAGAATGGAAAGTATGGGATAGTAAAAGCCTTGAACTTGGAGTCAGGGAACATGGATTTCAGTTCCAGGACCATGTGTGACCATGGCCAAGTCATTTCTCTTTTCTGGGTCAATTTATAATTCCCTTCTCTTTAAGATCAGGAGATTGGTATACATCCAATAATTGGGGAAGGTATGAACAAATTGCAGGATATGAATGTAATGAAATGAGATATAATTGCACCATAAAAATGATAATTATCAAGAATGTGAAGAAATATGGGAAGATATAAAATGCAAACTGAAGGGAACAGAATCGTAAGAAATATATAATGAATCATAGTAAAATATATATAACCACTATTAAACATTATGCAACCAAATTAAAAAATTAAATAAAAGGATCAAAAGAGATCATGGAAGCAAATGGAATACTTTTTATTTTGCTTAATTAATATGTATATTTTAAAAACCAATGTAAACAACTTGGACTTTGTAATTTACAAAAGACTTTCATATACATTATCTCATTTGACCCTCGAAACTATGTGAGTTCATCAGATATGTAAAAGAATGTTAGTTTCTCCAAGGCACAGACTCCTTCATTTTTGTCTTTTCCATTCTTAGTGTTTTGCATAGTATCTACCATTTGGTAGGCTTTTTAATAAATCTTGATTTGAATTGTTTTGTCTACAATCATTTTATATTTTATTTGAACGTTTTTGTTTATAATTATAAAGTTCAGAATAAGGAACTTAAAAATAAAAAAAAAGGAAATGAAAGGGTTGAACTAATTTTTCCCTTTTGGTTCTGAGATTCTATATTCTAGGCTTTCTTTAAACTATTAGTATTTTGAAATGTCCCTTTCAATTTTTGAAAATCTATAGTCTAAGATTCACTATGACTGCATTATGTCACAAAGGGGTAATATATATTCAGAAAAGTATGTTGACTGATAATAGTCCCAGGACAAAATAGTAACAACAATAATGACACTGGCATTAATATAAAATTTATGACTTAGAGTATTTTGCATAGATTACTTAATTTGATCTTCATGATTTAATGAAACAAAAGTTATTATTCCATTATGAATTTAAATTGTTTATTCTGAATTTAAACACCAAAAAAAAAAAAAAAAAAAAAAGCAGAACACAGAACACACACTAGAAAAGATTGTACATGAAACCAGGAATCACTATTTCATATGATTTGCTTAAAAAAAGGTATATCATAAATTCTACGTTTACTTTTAAAACTGTCTTGCTTATGGGTGTTTTTCTACCTTGCAGATACAGAGTTGCAATGATTTGAGCAATATCTTATAGCTGGTAAGTGGTAGAGCAAGGGGACTCAAATCTAGATTTTCTCAAATCCAGAGAGCTCTCTGAACTATATGACACTTTTTTGTATAACAGTTTTAAGTTTTTTTTTTTTTTTTTTTTTTTTTTTTTTAAAGCTTCAACCTCTAGCCTGGGTCAAGTGCAATTGTTCCATTTGTGGAACCCCAGGACTGGTTCTGCCCATTTTTTTGTATAACAGTTTTAGGTATTTTTTTTTAAAGCTTCAACCTCTAGCCTGGGTCAGGTGCAATTGTTCTATTTGTGGAACCTCAGGACTGGTTCTGCCCTATGGCCTCTCAACCTCTCTCAAGGCTGTGGAGAGGCCCTGAAAATTTTTCAGGCTCATCCAGTTGATCTGTCCTCAGGCTTCTGAGATGCCATTTTTTCCACCAGCACTTACAGGGCAAAGATCACTGAAGGAGCAGATAAACCAGGACTTGAGCAACTCCTTACAGGGGTGAGAGCCTGGGGGTGTTGGGTTAGAGGTCATCAACAAATAAGCTTGTATGCATGTGAATAGTCTATACTGTGTGGTGTGTGTATGTGTTTGTATATGTCAGGGTTTGTGGGAGGGTTTTAGGAGAAAAGCAGAAGACACATTAGACAGCTTGGTCCTGGGCTGATGGAGGGAGCTGTCCAAAACATGAATAATGCCAGACCTATTATAGCTTTGCCAGCTAACCAGAATTCACTAGTGTCCCTTGGACAATTCCAGAAAGGGAAATGAATGAGGCAAGAAACCAGCTGCAGAACCGTAGAATATCATCTAGAAGGGCCCTTGGAACATAAAAGCTTGAAGGAACTATAGAACTTATGATATTAGAGCTGGAAGAAAGCTTCCATGTGTCCCTGCAACCCACTTTTGTAGGAAAACAAATAAATCCTGAGGTTGAAGCAAGTAACTTATTCAAAAGTCATAAAATGAGTGCTGGTGGCACAGTTTAGATCAGAACTTAAATCTCTTGACTTCCAGTTTAATATCTGTCCTTTTTCCTTACCTGATGTCTCTCCCCCCCCATTCTATCTTCATATTCTTAAATAGCAAAGGAGACTAGTCTCCCCAAAGCAGGCCTGTCATATACCCTGAATAGTGGTAGATGTGGTAGAGTAGAGAGATCATTGGGTCTGGAGTGAGAAGACCTGAATTCAAGCTACATAAGTCTCAGTTTTCTTCTCTATAAAATAAGGAAACTGAGCTAATAATCTATAATGTCCTTTCCAGCTCTTAACTGTAAAATCCTCTGACTTGCTAATTCAATTATGGTCAGAAATCGAATCCAGATGTTCAATCATTTTCAGATCATTCACCTGTATAGGAGACAGGAGCTAATGGCTAACACTGAGGCTTGCACCTGGTTAGAGACCACCCCTCTTTCTCTCGACAAGAGCCAGGCCATGTAGAGCACTCTCACATCCCAGGTGGGTGCGCTGGATACAGACTTGTACATAAGCTCGAACTCATGCCTCTAACTACTCCCAAGAATATACTGCCAAGTTTTCGACTCCTTGGTGGATTAGAAGTCCTAGAAGCTCCAGCCAAAAGATGGGATGGAGATGGAGGTGAAGGTGTGTGTATGTGTATGTTGACAGCTTCGCGAGAGAGGACCCCGAGCCCTGACTGCAGGTGCAATGGGAGGTGGATAAAGCACCTCCCTGTGCTGTATGTAGTTGCTTGGGATGGGATGGAAAAATTACGAAGGCAAGGCCAGACCGTGGTGGTGGGAAACTAGCTTCACTGTTGCGGATCTCAGCCTCAGAATCACTGCTTGTCCACCATCCCGCAGGTTAGCGGGCGGGTAGGGCGGGTCGATGAGTGCAAACCTGTGGAGAGAGAAAGAGGTAGCTTCGCAAGCAAAGACCCTCAGAGTGTGGGAGGCTCAGAAATCCCTCTTTTCTGGAGGAGAGCTGTGGAGTGGAGGTAAGATCTATAGGGAGCTTTAGTCTCCTATAGGGGACAGAAGAATAGTGGCGTGTGTGTGTGTGTGTGTGTGTGTGTGAGAGAGAGAGAGAGAGAGAGAGAGAGAGAGAGAGAGAGAGCGCCTTAGGGGGCGGGGCCGCACCTCCCCCAGCCTCTCCCTTGGGGTGGGAGCAGAGGCACATGGGGTCGCCCACCCGTAGTCCGTTGGACCCCCAAAACGCGCTTCTGGGTTTTTTCGCTTCCTTGGGTTTCGGGACCAGCTCGTGGCGCTAGGATCGCGGGGAGCTTTCGGTGGCAGTGGCGGCCGCAGGAGGAGCAGGGGAAGCGGCGGCCCGGCATGCTCGGCTAGGGGCCGGCTGCCAAGCAGTGACGCAGCTATGGGCCGTTGCTAAGGGCCGCCTTTATAAATAACCGGTGAGCGAGAAACTTTAGCAAGTCACAGCCGCGCACGGGACCCGGAGGGACCAGATGGTCCGGAGCAGCCACAGCCACAGCCACAGCCACAGCCACGGTAGCAGCGGCCAAAGCAGCTACAGCAGCCGCAGCAGCAGAGCTGAGCACCGCAGAAGCCTGCCCCAGCACGGTGTCCCGCACCCCGGCAGCAGTGACAGCACAGCTCCTGGGGATCCCAGAACGTCTGACTCAGCTTAAGCCTGGAAGCAGCCTCCGTCCCTGTGCCGGAGGATTGCAGCGGCCGGGGCGGAGGGGGGCCGCGAAAACCATCAAGCCAAGCCTCCTGCTCCAGCGTGCTCCCTTCTCCCTCCCCCCCCTTTCTCCCTCCCCCTTCCCCTTCCTCTCTCCCCCTTTGCTTTCATGCAACGCCTGGTGTCCTGGGACCCAACATGCCTCCCTTTGCAGCCTCCGGCCTTTAAATCCATGGAAGTGGCGAACTTCTACTACGAGGCGGACTGTTTAGCTCCTTTCAAGCTGCACCCGCCCCGACCCGGGGGCCGTTCTATGAGCGAGCTCAGCATCGGCGACCACGAAAGAGCCATAGACTTCAGCCCCTACCTGGATCCGCTGGGCGCCCAGCAGCCTCAGCAGCCGCCGCCGCCTCCCCCAGCAGCGGGGGGGAACTTCGAGCCGGCTCCTCCCGCCTCCTCCGCCGCCTCCGCCTCCTCCGCTCCCGCCTCCTCCGGCCACCCCCACGCGCACCCTCCTCATCCCCCCCACCACCACGATTTCCTTTCTGACCTCTTCGCGGACGACTACGCCAAAGGCAGCGGAGCCGGCTGCAAGAAGCCGCCGGGCCCAGACTACAGCTACCTGAACCTGGGCCGTCTCGCTCAGCAGAGCTCCAGCAAAGGCGGCTTGCACCCTCCCGGCTGCTTCACGCCCCTTCAGCCACCGCCGCCACTGCCACCGCCGGGGGCGGGCGAGCTCAAGGCCGAACCCGGTTTCGAACCGGTGGCGGACTCAGTGCCTTGCAAGAGAAAAGAGGACTCGGCGACGGGGCCGGGCGGGGGCATGTCCGCCGGCTCGCCCTATGCCATGCGCTCCTACCTGGGCTACCAGTCAGTGCCAAGCGGCAGTAGCGGCAACCTGTCCACGTCGTCTTCCTCTAGTCCCCCCGGCACCCCGAACCCGACGGAGGGCAAGGCCGGAGGCTGCTACCCGGGGGGCCCGACCCAGTTGCCAACCAAGAGCAAGGCCAAGAAAAGCGTGGACAAACACAGCGACGAATACAAAATCCGCCGGGAGCGCAACAACATCGCCGTGCGCAAGAGCCGCGACAAAGCCAAGATGCGCAACCTGGAAACGCAGCACAAAGTGCTGGAGCTGACTGCGGAGAACGAGCGACTGCAAAAGAAGGTGGAGCAGTTGTCCCGAGAGCTGAGCACGCTCAGGAACTTGTTCAAACAGCTCCCCGAACCCTTGCTGGCCTCCTCTGGACACTGTTAGCCCAGCGGCCCTCTGGCAACCCCAGCTGCCGCCACCGAGGGGGAGGCCTCTCATCCAGACGGCCAGCTCCTTCTAGGACACTTGGCCTGGGAGCACTTGGGGTGATCGTATCTGGCAGCCACTGACCACCACATCTGGAGACTGCTAGCTTCAGGGCTGTTTGCTTCTGCTCCCGGGTGGGACAAATCTATCAAAAAGGAGAGAGGGCAGAGACTCGAAGATTTATTTGGTGGGTGTTTGTGTGGGGAGAGGAGAATGGTAGGTTGTTTTCGAGACGGGCTGCTGGGGGTTGTTTTAGATTCATATTTGAGTAAGGGCCTGGCGAGAATGGCACCATCATCCTCTGTTGTTTCCCTAATCCTTCCCGATTCTGCTATCGCCCGCCCCCCCCCCCCCCTTACTCTCCGCCACCCAAACAACCCCCAAGTCAGAACCTTCACAGATTCCTTTTCCCGTCAGCCCCTGGCGACGTTTGCAAAATTTCTGCACCTTGGTGGTTGACGGAATTGGCTTTCTTGTTGGTAATTTTATTGTTTTATATATATATATATATATATAAATATATATATCCCCCCCTCCCACCAAGCAAATGTTCAGATCCGGGATCTCTGCGAATTTATGGCATAGCGTTATTTAAAAAAAAACAAAAACAAATTATGTATATATACACATATGTATATATACATAGATATAGTTGAGCGGAGAAGGGGGGCGGCGGGCAAGCAAACAGAAAGTGAGTGATGCAATCTTTAAACATGGCTGGGAACGACTGTGTACACAACTGATGTAACCACGTGTAACTGTCAGTCATGGATTGAGTAATCTGTTAAAGATGTTCCTACGTTTTTTTATTATAAAGAATAATCTATTTCTATAAGGAAAGAGGCATCTGTATATTTTGGGATCTCTGCGTTTGAAGCATTAATAATGAACAATTTTAATAAACTTTTGCGTCTAGTAAAAGATCCTTGGGGGGGCAGTGGTTTGCTTTTTTGAATTTTTTTTTTTCACAAAAGTCTTCCCTCCCCTCCTCCCTCCCCTCCCTTTAAAGCCCTTAGGTGGGGGACTTTGAGATAGGTCTCGAGGAAGTGGTTGGAGGCAGCTGTTTTCAAGGACAGAGCAACTTGCTAGAGGCTGGACTTTGAATGACTCAGCAGAATTATGGTAGGAGCGAGGGTGACCCACGGGGCTGTTTGGAATTGGTCTTGGGAGAGAAGTTCCCCTCTTCTTTCTGCATAGAGTGCCATCATCTCAAGAGCTTCCTCATTTCGGGGTGGGGGGTTCTTGGGGGGGAGGAAGGGAGAGAGGTAGAGAGAGGGAGGGAGAGAGAGGAGAAAGGGAGAGGAAGAGGGAGGGAGGAAGGGAGGGAGGGAGGGAGAGAGAGAGAGAGAGAGAGAGAGAGAGAGAGAGAGAGAGAGAGAGAGAGAGAGAGGGAGGGGGGGGGGGGGGGAGGGGGAGTGGGGGGATGGGGATGGGGTAATGGTTGTGGGGAGGATGGAAAGAGAAGAGGCGGGGCTATTTACTGTAGTCCAATCACAAGATGGATCTGTATTTGCTCTACCAGCCACAGAACAGAGGCATAAGTAAAGATCGTGCGAGTAAAGGGGAATTGACTGAGATTCCTATCCTCTGCCGACTCAAAGGGAGACTGGGGAGAGGGAAAAGAGCTTGGTTTTCTTTGCTGAATCACAAGGCTAAGCTAAGAGAGGGAGGGGGAGGGGGAGGGGAGGTAGCAAGTTTTGCCCTGAAATGACGGTTTATGTTTTGACATCTTGAGCTAAAACTGTATCCAAGAGTTAGGAAACGAATTTTTAAAAAAAGGATTTCAGAGAATTACATATATTCGAGCAGGAACCTCCATTTAGTCCAGTGCTATTTTGGGGCAAGGGGGTCTGCCTTTTTATCCAATTAAGGCCCTGAAAAAAGTGATTTCCAAGGTCACACGACATCAGTGACTGATCCACTAGGATTCAAGTCTTTTGGTTCCTAGATTAATGATACTTTAAAGTTTTTCTACGTTGGAGGAGGGGAAGAAGTAGAATTTGGGGGATTGGTGAAGTCTGTTTTGGCATTGGTGTGAAAATGTGGAAGTCTAGGTTAGCTAGGGCAGATGGGAGGAAGAAATTGCAATTGTTAGCTACATGGTTTATCTTCATACCTGTTACCTCCTCTCCTTTTTTTCTTCACCCTTTTCATTTAAAGACCTAAATCCAAGGCTGAAGCACCCGAGGGAGAACGAGGTTTTTGGAAAACTCTTTGTATTTCCTCCCCTAGTCTGAATCCAAATTTGGGCTTTGGGCCCTGGGAGATGAGATCCAAAGGGGAGAGAAGGGTAAAAGAGAGTTGACTACAGAATCTGTCTTGTGGGTGACACTTGTTAGCATGGACTCACTGAATATTAGAGAGCTAAAAGGGAACTTGGATACAAAGTACATAACACATTATAGTTGAAAAGACTCGAGTTGAGACCAATCTCTCATTTTATAAAGGAGGAAACTGATATAGTCTGATCCTGATACAGTTTTGGAGTTGTATTTGGATTAAGTTTGGAACTGGATTCAGATCTCAGCTCTTTACTTATTAGGTGATATTGAACAAGTTGTTTTCCATCTTGGGACCTCAGTTTCCTCAGTTGTAAGATGGAATCAGGGACTCAAGATTTTTTTAATTTGTAACAGACCCTTTGGGCAAACTGGTGAATCCTATAGTTCCCTTCACTGAATAATTTTTTTAATGTATAAAATTATATAGGATTTTAAAGGAAACCAATTATCTCAAAATACAGTTATCAAAATATTAAAAAGAAAACAGGTTCACAGATACCAGGTAAAGAACTCTTGGACTGGATGAACTTTAAGGCCTCTTCTATCTCTGACATTTTCTGATCCAGGCAACTTGGAGAGAGTGCCTTGGCCACACAGGTTTGGTGACACTAATATTAATAGCTGCTTACAAACGCAAAGAAGGAGCCAATAATGTTCGAATAGAGAAATGTGCTTTGCTCTCACTTTTTCTGGAGCTAAATAATGCCTTTCATTCAAAACCAATCTTCCAAGATACACTCATGGCTGATTAGGGCTCACCCTCCAATGATGGTGGAATTGAACTAAAAGTCTGAAGATCTTAATTTAGATCTTGATTCTGCTGTTTACTAGCTATGTGACTTTAGGCAAATCTCTTGGACTCAGTTTCCTCATATATAAAATGAGAGGGTTGGTCTAGATCAGAAGTGTTAAAAAGTAGGACTTCATGGGATCTATGACACTGCCAATTATGCCCAGAACCAAATTAAGATGTAATTGATAAATTAAAAAAATAAAAATACAATAAAACATAGATAATATATTTTAAACTAAGTCAATATACAGCCCATAAGGGATCCTTATATATGGATTTGGTGACTTCCATATCTATTTGAGTTTGACATCTCTGGGTTAGATCATTTCTATGATTCTTTCTGACACCTCATGATTCTAAGGATTCCTTCACCCTGGACCTTCTGAGCCACTAGCCAACTCGGGTTCTGGAGAGCTTCCAGTAATTCTCTACTCATGCCTCCCGAGGCCCCTGTTGCCTCACTCTGAAAACTAACAGCAAAATTTCCCAGTGCTCTAGTTAAAACCTGCCACAATATATTGAAATGTTTTCCTTTCCTTCCTGCCCCTGAGTAGCTCCAGGTTTCAAGGTTGCATACATGGCTTGTATCTGCAGTGGTCCAGCATTTGCAGAGTAGCAGAAGATTTTGTCAATTGAGTGAATGTGGTTGAGGACTTTCTATGTACAGCCATTGTAGGGGATGCTGGAACAGAAATCAGAGAATCACATTTTAGAATGGGAAATTACTTAAAAATTGTCACATCATGGAATTATGGATTTTCTTTCTATGGCACGTTCTGGTTTACAAAATCCTTTCCTTATAAATAACTTTGAGTTTGAAGTTTAATTCGAATTGTCTTTGTCTTATTGTCCCTATGGATGAAGAAAGTGAGGTTCAGAAGGAGTGAAATAAACCCCTAGATTCATAGATAGAATGTGAAAATTGAAAGGAACATTAGAGAGCATTAACAACTCATTTTACAAAATAGGAAACTGAGGAACAGATGCTCAATAGTACTGTTGGAATAATTGAGACATGAACATAGGTCTTCTTATTCCTAGTCTAAAGTTTTTTTTATTGTTTCACACACAGTGTTTTATCTAGAAGGAACATTAGAAATCATCTAGTTCAGTTTTCTCATTTTATAAGTTAGGAAAATGACTTTTTAAATTGTATAACTAGTTGGTGCTAAAACACACACTAGAATCCAGGTCTCATGATTGTCTTCCTATCAATCTCTCCACTAATTATGCTATCTACCAATTTATCTTGTATTCTAGATTTCAGGACACACACAGTTTGGTTGTATCTTTTGCTATTGTTTATTTGCATGGAGTCAGATATAAGCTCATTAAGTAAGAGCGAATATTCATAGAGATGGGTTTGTAAGATGTCACATAGTTCAAATATCTGACTCTGAAAGAAATTGTAGAAACTCATACTCCCAGTTCACTGGCAAAATATATCTTGTTCAAAATGAAACTAGTGTTTTCTGCTAGTACTAGTCAATTCAAACTGGTTTCTTATACTACTCAGGCATTAATAATAATAATAACTAACATTTATATAACCTTATTATGTGCCAGGCATTGTGCTAAATGCTTTGGGATTATTATTTCATTTCATCCATACAGCAATCCTGAGAGGTAGGTACTATTATTATTCCCTTTTTACAGATGAGGAAATGGAGATAAGATGAGGTTACCTGACTTGGCCAGGGTCAGAGAGCAATTAAGTGAGTGAGCTGTATTTAAACTCAGATTTTTCTGACTCTGGATCATGCTCTATTCACTGAATCACTTTCATGTCTCGGTAGGATATTTGAGCCAATTCCCTTAGGATTCTGGGCATCACTCCTTTGCCATTTTGCATCAAGACCAAATTTCCAATATAGTCCCTGAAACATTATTCTTGAACCATACCAGAATTCCTAGTATATTGTAACATGCACATTGTAATCCTTAGTGGTTTTGCCTATTGAATGAAAAAATTGAGCTAGATCTCTATGATTCCTTCTCACTTTGACATTCTCTATTCTATATAAGGGCCTTTGTACTTCTGACACTATGTTCTAGGATCTCTTCAAGGTATGTAATTTTGTGTTCTAAGGTTCTTTGGCATATTTTTTTTTCTGTTCTATCTTCACAGAATCCTAGTCTCAGAACTAGACAAGACCTCATCTAGCCCAATTTCTGCCCGACCCAAGAATTTTCTCTACATTTTCTCTAGAAAGCGGTCATTCAACTTTGCTTATGTACCCTCCAAGTCAGCCAGTTCTTCTCTAAATATTAGGAAAATTTTCCTCCTATCAGGACCTAAATGTGCCTTCACAACTCCCACCCATTGCTCTAATCTTTCCTCCATATGACAACTCTTTCCTTTCTAGTTCTGACATTTGATGTTCCATATTCTGAGTTCCCTCTAAGTTGACTTTCTATGAACCTATTTCTAAATAGACCAATGGAATGGACCTATTTTAAGTAGATATGTACATATGCAAAAATCTAGATTTACATAGATGATAAACTGAGGTGTGATTATTTGCTGAACAGAGGAGGATTCAATTCGGGATTCCTATAAATAGCAAGCTTTCTTAGGGTTCTTAAAATAGGAATTGATTACATGCAGCTTTTCAGGAACACATTTATTATATAGTTAGGTATCCCAGTTACAAGTTCCTTCACAAATTTCCCAATTCTAGATATACTTCATAATATTCTTTTCCGCTCCTCTACTTTCCTTTCTTTTCTCTCCTCTCTTTTTCTCCAATTCTCTTCCCTTCTCTTTCCTTCTTTCCCTCTTCCCTTTTTTCTCCCTCCCTTCCTTCCTCCCCTTCCTTCCTTCCTTCCTTTTCCTTCCTTCCTTCCTTCCTTCCTTCCTTCCTTCCTTCCTTCCTTCCTTCCTTCCTTCCTTCCTTCCTTCCTTCCTTCCTTCCTCCCTTCCTCCCTCCCTCTCTTTGTCTTTCTGTCTCTCTATCTTACTGTCTATCTCTCTGTCTCTCTTGCATTGAAAGTATATCGGCCATTCAAAAATTCCATTCCCTACTACAGTCATGGAAAGTGAAGCTTCCCTAACAACAGGCTTAAGAGTGTAACACCACATCTAACTAATTCATTGTCACTTTAAAAAGCAGACCATTGAATGGCCTTTATCTCATTCTGAGGACAGCTAGAAGCATCTTAAAGGAGCTCCTTTGATGAATCCAAACATTGGAGCTGACTCTGTGTAGGGGGGAAAGCTCTGAGCTGAGAGTTAGGGAAACTGAGTCCTAGTCCCAGTTCTGTCAGGAGCTTGATGTGGGAATTTGTGCAAATTGCTTTCCTTCTATTAAATGTTGTAAATACTGTGGCTCCAGGTCACCTCTAGGATTAAATAGAAAATCCTCTATTTAGCATTCAAAGCTTTTTATAATCTCTCCCTACCATTTTTCCATTCTTCTTATCCTTTAATTTATCCCTTCTCCATATATGACTCTATTTGTTCCCAGACTCTGGGTACTTTCACTGACTGTCCCCATGCCTAAAATTACCTTTCCCCTCTTTTCATCTCTCCTCCTGGCTTCCCTGGCTTCTTTTAACTCCCAAATGAAATCCCACTTTCTAAAGGAAGCCTTTCCTGATCCCCTCCTAAGTGCCTTCCTTCTCTTGGTTATTTCCAATCTATCTTGTATGCAGCTTGTTTGTACATAATTGCTTGAGTGTTGTCTTCCCAGTACACAGTGGGCTCCTTGAGAGTAGGGACTGTCTGCCTTTCTGTATCTCTCCAAAGGTAGATAGCACATAGTAGGTATTTGATAAATGATTATTGACTGACTAAAGTGCTTTCTAGCTATACATTCTTCCCCTATTTTTCCTGAATGTAATAATTTTCGAAGATTAATGGTAAGAGATTTTCTTCCAAATATATCTCAAGAGAAAGTCTTTGCTTAACAAGTGTCCTAAGTCTCTTTTATTTTTTCCTTTAAAAAGTTTTTATTAATATTTTCTGCTTTTCACATCCTAGTTATCCTAGTTGTCATCCCACCCTTTCACTCCCCAAAAGTCATTTGTTATAACCTTCTATGTTCTAAGGTCTTTTCCAGACATTCTATGTTTCATTATTTTTAAAAATTGGCTGAGGTCAAAAAGGGGATCTTCTTGCTAGTTGGGTAGGACTTTTGAATAGAAAACTTCCTTTTCAGCATTAATAATCCATGTTCAAATTTTTTTTCCAGCTCTGATATTCTGTATTTTTAGGTTAGATTAGAAAAGGCCTTTAGGAAATAAAACAGCATATATGGCCTGAAAGGATCTTGGAACATAGAATTTCAGAATCGGGAGAGCCCTTACAACATAAATCCAGAATGTTAGAGGTAAAAGGATCTTAGAGATGTAGCTCAACTCCTTCATTTGTGAGATGAAAAGATTGAGCTCTGAATGTGAAATGTATATTTCTGTGATTCAGTTAAGCCCTTTTTTGTGTGTGTGTGCCTAGGCCTGCAACAAGTACTAGAGAAATGAAGAGAAATGCAGAAGATTGAACCCAGCCCCAGCTTCAGTCTTCAAAGTGCATACACACTATGGTGGGAAGATAGGGCACACACACACACACACACACACCGAAGAAAATTGGAAAATTGGGAAACTATCCAAGACAAGATAACATTAATTGATCATACATGGTGGTTTACACACTATAACTGCAAAGGGAAAGAAGAGAGAAATTCTTTTTTTTTTTTTTTTTTTGATTATGACACTAAGCTTTCCTCATGTTACTTCATATCTTCAATATCATCAGATGAACTGAAACAAAATTTTCAGATCTGAGTTCTAATCCCTACATTTATTTATTTTATTTTTAATTTATGAAATAAAACCTGCATTTTTATAACATAGTATAATAAAGAGATGAATTCATACAAAACTGCAAATCAATTATGTTCAACTTGCTATTCCTTTTAAATATATAATAAAGTTATTATGTAAATTTCATTTTTCCTTTTTTTCCCCCCTTTTCTCTCTCCCCCCATGTATACCAGACATAAACAAGCATATATATATATTCTATACAAATTCTATTTATTGGTTCTATAAAAAAAAATTAGAAGAACATGGAACATATTACTTATCAGACTTATGCATAAGTGAACAATTTATCCTAAACAAGAGATAGCACAATTAGGTATGAAATGGATTGTTTCTATTCCATTGAATTAATCCTATCTTTTGTTATGTAGTGGAAAAAGTGTGGACAGGACATAGAGAGATCTGAGTTTAAATCCTAGCTCTGTGGTTTACTAATTCCATCACTTTAGGGAAGCGACTTTAGCATTTGCGTCTCAGCCTCCTTATCTATAAAATGGGGAGAATTAACACTTGTCTTAGCAACTATACAAGATTGTTGCAGAAAAATGTTTTTGCTAAGAAATTTTGCATATATGGATATACCTCTTAAGTTCTGTGCAAATAAGGAAACAGATTCCTCTTTCAACCTCAGGCAATTTTTTAATGACCCAAATTGGGGAGGTAAATAACACTATGAAGTGTGAATGTTTCTGAGCTCCTTGGAAGCAAGGCATTGCGCACTAAAAAGGATGAAAATGAATTGTCTGATTGAGCCAACAAACTGAAGACTTTCAAATTTTTCTCAAGGGGACCAGTTAGAGCTATATTTTCCTTTGCAAGGATTTACAACACATGCCTACCCCCTATGTTGGGAGAAAACTGTTTCTATTTACTGGAGTGACCATGAGAGAGGATAAATGAGACTCTGGAAGAAGGCCAAGGTTTCTGTAAGGACAACTAACTCCCTGTAGAACTCAATTTCCAGTAGGGTTGGCTCTTGTCAAAATCGTGGAGGATTTCAACTGGTTTGGGGGGGCTTCCAGAACAAGTCTTTTTCTGCTTCCTATCCCCTAAGTCTCCTCTCTTTTAAGCTAATTTATATCTTTTACCCCCAAACCTGCTCTCAAAAAATAATTTCTTATTTATTCTTATTATTCATTTATCCTTATTTATTTTTCAGTTAAATACCGACTTTCCTTTTCAATCCCCCTGCCCCCTTGAAAAAACAGAAAGAAAAACAAAATACTTATAACAAATATGCACAATCAAATTTCCCACATTGACTGTGAACCTCCTGAGATCATCACCCTCTGTCAGGAGATAGGTAGCATGTTTGGTTCATTATTAATATTGTGTAATCATGATTGATCCTTGTCGATCAGATTTCTTAAGTTTTTCAAAGTTGGTTGTTTTCATAGTGTTGTTACTGTTGCATAAGTTATTTTCCTGGTGTTATTTATTGATACTTAAGCGTGAATGAATTTCAAAAGGTTTAGGGCTGGAAAAATTCTAAGGATGGGGCAGCTAGGTGGTGTAATAGATAGAGTACCAGCCCTGAAATCAGGAGGATCTGAGTTCAAATTTGACCTCAGACACTTAACATTTCCTAGCTATGTGACCCTGGGCAAGACACTTAATCCCAAATGCTTTAGCAAAAAAACAAAAAACAAACAAACAAACAAACAAAACGCTCTAAGGATCCTCTAGTACTTCTCACTTTGCAGATAAAAAAAGTTGAGGCTCAGAAAGAATGTCTTGTCTTAGATCAATTAGCAAGAAATCAGCCATATTTAATTTCAAATCCAGAATCTGATTTCATGGCTGATGGTCTTTCCATTGCAATGGGCCACTTCATTAAGTAGCTGTCTTTATTGTACAAGCATTTCTGTTTCCAATCTGATCTGTTGAGTATAACTAACAATTGCTGTAGTTCATGTTTGTCTAACTACTTAATTCCCCTGGCCCAGAAAGTGTGACTGCTGAACCTGTCAGTGACAATTGAAAGATTATGCATGCATCAATAGAAGAACGACAATTTTGGAAAAGGGCAAATGCCTCATTTTCAGAAAAGTAAAAAGGGCAGAACCTGCAAATTAATAGGCCAAGGAGCTTGACTCTGATTCCTTGGGCAAATTCTAGAATGTATGACTAAAAATATGGTGGGTGAACATCTAGAAAGAAAAGGGGAGAATACAAAGAGCCAGCATGATTTCATCAAGAGTGACTCATTCCATAGAAGAGTAATCAGCATGGCAAAGGATTTTGCATCCATGGCAGGTGAGGATCTGTTGAAAAAACCAGTTGGCCTGGAGAAAATATAAATGAGGGTGGGAGGAAAGACATAATTTAATCTCATTTCCTTTTGTGGACAGTACTACTAAACTAGTAGGTGAGGGGAATTCTGTAAACATAATTTATTGAGAATTTAGCAAAACTTCAATCAAGTTTTTCATAATATTTTTGTGGAGAAAGCGGAAAAGCATGGATAATATGATCATATGGATTCAGAAGTAGTTGAATGGTCAGATTTAGATTAGTTGTTGATGGTTTAATGTCAATATGACAGGAGATTTCTAGGAGAGTGCCCCACAGGTCTATGATTTGCCTTGTACTGTTAAACATTTTTTATCAGTGGCTTGGATAAAGGTATAGTGTGCTCATCAAATTCGAAGAAGATACAAAACAGATGCAGGCCAGATGACAGAGTCTGTATCTAGAGAGATTTTATAGATTAGAGTACTGGGATAAATTTAACAAGAGTAAGATATAAAAAAATCAACTTCACAAACATAAGATGAAAGAGAGTTCTGGGCACATTGATAAACTAGAAAGCATCCAGAGAAGGACAACCAGTATGGCAAAGGACCTTCCATCTATAGTAGGTGGCAATTGATTGAAGAAATTAGTTGGCCTGGAGAAAATTCAAATGGGAGTTGAAGGAAAGACATGATCGTTGTCTTCAAATATTTGAAGCTGTCATGTGAGGGAAAAATTAGACTTGTTCTTTTGGCCCCAGAGGATAGAAGCAGGCATAAGTGGACATTTCAAAAAAGCAACTTTAGACTTGATGTCCAGAAAAACTTCTTAGTTATTCAACTGGGCCAGAATGGAATGGACTTTCTCAAAAGGTAGTAGGCTCTCCACCACTTACTCCTTGGAGTTTTTCCAAGCACAATCAGGACTGTCATTTGTTGATAACATAGTGCAGATTCTTTTAATGTGTGAATTAAGCCAAATAAAAGCTGATGCTTTCCAACTTTTAAAGCCTGTGATTCTGCAGCACCATTTTTGAAAAAGGGATGTTGCATTCCTTTTTAGGGGTTTATTTCTTTTTGGGTAAGTTAGACTAAATGCCCTTCCAGCTCAGGTTCTGGATCCAGTAATGAGTTGATGGGTTGCATCTGACAGCATCTCATTTGCCTATTCTGTCTGTGGGTCCTTCTGGTCTTGACTCCCTGCTGGCTTATAATGCTGAGCCAATTTCCCCCCCAATATTGGTGTTTGGACCTTACCTTGGTCAACTTATCCTCCCCTGGGCAAAACAAGGCTTCTCTGTTTTCCATAAAGATGCACACTTTTTGGAAGCAGCTGTGATCTAAGCTTTCCTATTTTACTGGATTTCTTCCTTGTTTGTAGGAAACATACTTGAGGCACTCATTTCTCTATGTCAATGACCAATTCCATTTCTCAGTGTTCAGTCTAGAAAACTGAATTCCTGAATTTCTTACCCTTTCTGATGAATGGAAAAAGATAAGTCCAACTAAGACCCATGTTCTGACCTACATTCAAGTCTTAGCTCTTTCACTTACTAGATTGGGTAACTTTGGACAAATTGGCTACTTTCTCTGGATCTCAATTTCTTTGCTTGTAAAATCAGAGTTTTGGCAAGATAATCTCTAGAGTGCCTTCCAAATCTGATATTCCTCTAGCCCTATCTATGAAGCAGCTGTAAAATCTATAATGGGAGTCATAAATGCAGCAGATGGTGTGATATCATTCAGTGGGAATGGCAAAAACCATTTTGGTCCAGTATTTGATCAATTTGTCAATTGATCAAACTAATATTTGATTATCCAATAAGTAACTATTAAGCATCAGTTTCCAGGCACTGTGCTAGGCATTAGAGATACAAAGACAGACAGACATATCCATACACTTCTTTGTCTATACACACACACACACACACACACACACATGTGTGTGTGTGTGTGGTTGTATATATCTCTGCTTTTAATGTGCTTATATTTTATTGAAGGAGAAAACAAATTCATAGATAAATAAATATAAAATCTATACAAAGTTTTTTTGGAGGGAACACTCACAATTAGGGTGATCAGGAAAAGCCTTATGAAAAGAGATGGCACTCAAGTCTAGCCCTGACAGATTTAAAAAGGAGGAGATGAAGAGGGAATAAATTCATTTGAGGGATCACCTGGACAAAGCAGTGGAGATGGAAGATTGAGATGTTGTATGTTTGGAATTGTGAAAAGGAAATACTGTGTGCTTAGCCCAAGCTGAGGAAGAGAAATATCTGTTAGATCCATATATGATCTGGGCCCCTTCCTAAGGAACCTGTGTTTCACCTAGTCAGGGCACCAGAGTCTTTCCAGGATCTTGGCACCAGATCCTGTATCACCAGGCACCAGAAACTGTAGCTACAGATGGGTAGTTAGAATGCTTATTTTCTTCCCTTTGCCAAGTAGCGCCATACCCCTGGCTTTCTCCAAACATACCCAGTGACCTTCCTGGCCAAGTCTGTAGGGATGAAAATTAAAGGATGATATGAACAGCCTGACCTCACAGTTCTTATCAGTTGGAATTTCTAGAATCATGCAGACTTCAAGGACCAAGCTTGATGACTTGTTTTTTATAGCTAGATCAGAGAGTTACTGAAGCCTTCTGAAGACAGACAGAAAAAGCCCTCAGCTTTGGCAGGACGGCTGGATGAGAATAGGATGAATGGAGGGGCTTCCCTGAAAATCATGAGAATGGCATAATGGAAAGAGCCTGAATCTGATGGCTAGGAAAACTTAGTTTGAACATTATTTCTCTGTGGGAGTTCAATTAAGTTACTCTTTTTGGTCCTTTATAGCTCCATAAAATGAGACAAATGGACTAGAGATCCCAGCTTCTTAAATTGTGATTTGCAACGCCATATGAAATCTCATAACTGAATGTGGGGGTTGTGAAATTAGGATTTATTATCAGTAAATGTTTTCTTTGTATACCTATTTTATATACTTAAATATCTGGAGTCATGTAAAAATTTCTCTGATAAAAAGCAACCATAAATGGAAAAACTTTAAGAAGCCTAGCTCTGACATTTAGTGAATCCACCCAGAACCTAGACAGGCTTCTTTAGGCACATTAAATTATAACAGTTTCTGATATTTCTTCACAATTCTGTAAGGTAGGAAGTTCAAGTATTACTATCCCATTTTATGGGTGAGGGAACTAAGGCTTGGAGAGGTTAAATAAACTAGTTGAGGTAACATGACTAGTAAGTCAGAACTAGTTTTTCTAAATCGAAGTCCAGGGTTCATTACATTTACCTTCTAGTAGGTCTTCCCTCTTCCCCAGTTGGGGGAAAGAGAAAGATTCATGAATTGGTTCCATGAAGATGCTTTGAGATTCTCTTGCTGCTCTTCTTCCCATTCCCACACCCGATGCTTGTCTGAATTTGAGCTCATGCAGTGTGATAAAATACTCAAAAGTCCTTGACCAGAATTCTAAAAAAGAAAGAAAGAAGGAAGGTGGTTCAGGGGATAGAGCACTGGCCCTGAAGTCAGGAGGACCTGAGTTCAAATTTGATCTCAGACACTTAACACTTCCTAGCCATATAACCCTGGGCAAGTCACTTAACCCCAATTGTCTCAGCCAAAAAAAAAGAAGGAGAAGGAGAAAGGAAGGAAGGGAAATAGGGAAGGAAGAAGATGGAGGAGGAGGAGGAGGAGGAGGAGGAAGGGAAAGAGGGAGGGAAGAAGAAAAAAGAAGAAAAAAAAAGAGAAGGAAGGAATGCC
Organism: Sarcophilus harrisii; assembly: GCF_902635505.1. Lineage (NCBI taxonomy): Eukaryota > Metazoa > Chordata > Mammalia > Dasyuromorphia > Dasyuridae > Sarcophilus > Sarcophilus harrisii. The sequence goes on from NC_045427.1 coordinate 225,676,453, forward strand.
AAAGTCCTTGATCAGACTTGAAAGAAAAGAAGGAAGGAAGAAAGAAAAAAAGAAGGAAAAAGGAAGGAAGGAAGAAAAAAGGAAAAAAAAGAGACTACAGGATGCTTTGGAGATGGGACCATCCCTGACAAAATCAGACCTGTGTTTCCTGACAAGGGTGGGAATGTCTGCATTAGAGTGACAATGCAGAAGTAGTGGAGAACATGGGTCCTATTTTCTTACAGCAAGACTTAACTTCATAAATATAGTTACTCACCATGTATGTGACTTTGAGCAAGTCATCTCTTTCTAGGCTTCAACCATTCTTCTGAAAAAGAAGGGCTTGGATTATCCATCTGTAATATATTTCAATATAAATTGATCATGCTGCCCAGGATGTGTTGGTAAATGTTTAACAACTACCTTCTCACCTGCTACCCCCAAAGGGTGCATGACATTTCTAATTTGCATGACGAATATTTTCTCCAGTAATTTCCTGAATCTAGACAATCAACAAAACAATTTTGTAGATTTCTTTATTTTTAATAAAGTTTTTTATTTTCAAAACATATGTATGGATAATTTTCAAACATTGACCCTTGCATTTAAATCCTTGTGTTCCAATTTTTTTCCCCTTCTTCCCCCAACTCCCTTCTCCTAGATAGCAAGTAATCCAATATATGTTAAATATGTTCAATTTTTTTTCTTTTTTTGCTGGGGAATTGGAGTTAAGCAAAATATGTGCAATTTTTAATACATATTTCCACAATTATCATTCTGCCTAAGAAAAATCAGATCAAAAAGAAAAAAAAAGAGAAAGAAAACAAAATGCAAGCAAACAACAACAAAAAGAGTTAAAATACTATGTGGTGATCCACATTAAGTTCCCACAATCCTTTCTTGGCTTCAGATAACTCTCTTTATCACAAGACCATTGGAACTGGCCTGAATCATCTCATTGTTGAAAAGAACCATGTCCATCAGAATTGATCATTGTAAATGGTGGAGGAGAAATTTAGACCCAGTTCTTCCTGTTTCAAAGTTTAGCATTCTATTTATTCCACCATGTTGTTCCTAAACCACATGATCTTTTTTTCCCCAAGCAGAGGGTATGCCTGTACCAAATGTCCACCTCTGGACCATCCCAGAATTTTGCAGGCTCCATAAATCCCAATCTGTGTCTCTCCCCAGCAACAAATTTATGAAGACAAAACAAGGTCACAAGGAAAAAATAATAATTAAAACAGCTTTAATTTCCATAGTGCTTCAATTTTAAAAATGGCTTTCACCGTAATAGTTCTGGCAAAAGGGCTAGGAAAGTGAAATTTTAGAGTTGGAGGCTTTTGTAGATCCAGGATTTCCTGAACTGGGCCGGAAATCCCACCCCTGCCTTTCTCATGATTAATTATGATAAAAACTCTGTATTTCCTCTCCGTATCTTAGGGAGGGGGTAGTACAGTAGTAAATAGTCACAGAGGCACAGGAAGAGAAGTAACAAGATTTGAATAAAAATTCAAATTCTAGCACTTAATGACTTTGAGATGGTGGCCAAATCTGTCAACTTCTCTAAACATTAAATTTCCCATTTGTAAAAATAGAATTGTAATAATGCTTATAATAACTACCTCACACAGTAAAAGGAATTGGAGTAGATAAAGGAAGCGCTTAGTAAATCTTAAAGTGCTAAGTATGAATTTTTTTTTATTATTATTACTACCTCCATTTTAGATATAAAGAAGGTAAAGTCCATGATTCAACCATTCTGGAGAGCAAGATGGAACTATGCCCAAAGGGCTATCAAACTGTGCAATACCTTGGATCCAGCAGTATCTCTACTGGGCTTGTATCCCAAAGAAATCATAAAAAAGGAAAAAGGACCCACATGTGCAAAAATGTTTATAGCAGCCCTTTTTGTAGTGGCAAGAAGCTGGAAACTGAGTAGATGCCCATCAGTTGGGGAAATGGCTAAATAAGTTATGGTATATCAATGCTATGGAATATTATTGTTCTATAAGAAACAATCAACAGGATGATTTCAAAGAAGCCTGGAGAGACTTACATGAACAAATGCTAAGTGAAGTGAGTAGAACCAAGAGATCATTGTACAAGGCAATAGCAAGATTATACAATTATCAATTTTGATGGACATGGCTCTTTTCAACAGCTAAGTTATTGTTCAGCCCAGTTCCAATAGTCTTGTGATAAAGAAAGTCATCTACACCCAGAGAGAAGACTGGGAACTGAGTGTGGTTCACAACATAGCATTCTCTCTCTTTTTGTTGTTTGCTTGCATTTTGTTCTTTCTCTTTTTTTTCCTTTTTGATCTGATTTTTCTTGTGCAGCATGATAACTGTAGAAATATGTATAGAAGAATTGCACTTGTTTAACATATATTGGTTTACTTGCCAGCTAGAGGAGGGAGTGGGGGGAAGGGAGGAGATACAAAATTGGATGTTGAATGTTGTAAATGTTGAAAATTATCTATGCATATGTTTTGAAAATAAAAAGCTATAAAAACAAAAACAACAAAAAGCTAAAGTTCAGTCAGTAGATGAGTCAATAAGCATTTGCTACTCATTGTGTACCTTGCTTTGTACTAAGTGCACATGGCTACACAAATCATGAGTATTAAAACTAGGTAGGATCATAGGGTTTAGAACTGGAAGAAACCTTTGAGATAACAGAATACCATCTTCCCTCCCTCTTTTAAAAAAATTTCCCCACTTACATTTGGGGCTTATCACATCTAACCTCTTTTTACAGAGGAGGAAACTGAGGTTCAGAAAGGGGAAGATGAGTTTTCTAAAACTACATAGATGATTAGTGGTAGAGCTAGGACTCAGCTCTGGTTCATTGACTCCAAGTATGGGGCTCCTTCTGAGAGAGAGAGAGAGAGGGAGGGAAGGGAGAGAGAGAGAGAGAGAGAGAGAGAGACAGAGAGAGAGAGAGAGAGAGAGAGAGAGAGAGAGAGAGTTCATATAAACAGAGGAAAAGAAGAATGAAAAAAATCACAATACAATTAAACCAGATGGAAACATCACAAAATGCGAACTAGAAAAGTATGAATTAGAGAAGTTCTTTTCCTAAAATGGCAAATAGGATTGTATGAGCAGTTTTTGAAAAAAAAAAGATATTTGCATGTATTTCTAATAACTGTAACTGATTTTATACATAACTTTAAGATTCACAAAGTACTTTACATTTGGGAGGTCACCGATCATCACAACAACTCTGTAAACCAGGTACGACTGGTATTTTTATGCCCATTTTAGGAGGGAGAATCTGAAACTCAGAGAGGTTGAGTAAATTCCATGCAGTGAATGTTAAAAGTCAAATTTAAACTGAGGTCTCATGCATGATTCCATGTTGACCGTACTTTCCATTGTACTACACTGCTTTAATAATAGCAACAACTCACTGTATGTAGTAAATAGTGAGAAACTCTGAGGTCCCTCTCAACTCTGAGCTTCTGTGATTCATTTTGTCTACCCACTAAAGCAAGTTCATAAAAATCTTGCTTTTGACGATGTTCTGGTGACCCAGTTGCTATAAGTATTCGAAACTAATCAAATAGTATTTCTTTTTTAAAAGGTAATTTTTGAAAATCCTCTCACTTCTTTTATAAATTAGACTCTCCTAGTGAATTTATATTGGTCAGATTTGGAATTATAAGACTTAAATTCAAATATTGCCTCTGCTATATGGGCAAGTCACTTTCTTTGGCTGGATCTCATCTGTAAAAGGAGTGATTTGGATTGAATGATCTTGAACTAACCTTCTAGTTTTAAATTCTGTGTTTCTATGATATAAGTTCAGGAATTTAAGTGGAAGGAAGAGAGAAGCTATTCTTTTAGATGATACGTTTCTGTGGTAGATTAGAACGGGGGTATTGTAGAGGGGAGAGCACTGAGTAGGAAACTAGCTTCCAATTCCAGCTTTGCCATTAGCTTACTGTGTAACATTGGTCAAGTCAAATTCTTTGTCTTGAGTCTCATGTCTTCATCCATAAAATGAAAAGAATGAAAGCTTAAAAGAAAGGAATTGGAAAGGACAATCACTAAGCACCCATCTCATCACATTTTATAATATTGACTTTCTGTGTTCTAAGTTCTAAGATTGCTCTTAGAGCTGAGACAGGGAGGAGTTCTTAACCCCCCCTCCCCTTTTTTTTTGGACCTATAGACCCCTCTGACAGTCTGATGAAACCAATGAACTCCTTAGAGTAAAGTTTGTAAATACGTAAAAAATCACAAGAAATAAATGATATTGAAATAAAGAATTAAAAAATATATTTAAGTACATGTGTATATAATATATTTAAACATATGTGATATGCTTAAATATGTGTTTGACATATTTAAATTAGATAAATAATATATAAATATTTACATTATTTAAGTTATATGTATAAATTTATATGGAATATATTTAAATATAGACAATATATTTAAATGTTTATATGTGCATGTATGTGTCTATAAAATTTATATGTGTATGTATGTTTGTAGGCATTTATACAAATAAATAAACAACTTAAGTATAACAATTCCCAGGTTCTCAGACGCCAGGGGAAGAACCCCTGGCTAAAGCCTGCTATACTGAGATTGCTATAACTTTTTTTACTCAGAAAGTACAGGAGGTGGCACAGTACAGAGACTCATTCACAAGGCTTCTCTGGTCAGAGTCTTGCTATTCTGGTTGCGGGAGGAGATATTAAAGACAGTACACAGTTCCCCTCCTATTTGGCCTCCTCAGGGGTTCCTCCGGGATGGCGAAATCTTAGCTCTGACTATCTGCTACAGCTTTTTTCCAGAACTGAGCTTGATGTGCTCCAAGTGGGTTGGGGTGGGATTGGAGCAGAGGGTAAGACAACCTGAGAAGGGATTCTGAGCTTCTTTGGTTCTCCTAGACCCTGTTTTGTTCTCAGTTCCCACTCCCCTTTGCTCTTTTCTCTCCCTCCTTCTACCTCTCCCCTATACACACATCCTCCCTAAGGCCTGGAATCACTTTTCCATAGTTCTTGTGCCAGCCTCCTCCCTGCTTTTCCTTCCAAATTTGGCAGAGGTCTGTGCTTGCCTCCCCTTCCAGGAAGCCAGTTTAGATCCATTGGAGGAGAGGTGTCCCTGTTTCCACATTGATAATGACCAATTCAGCAAATATTTTTGGGGTACTTGGCTCTCTGCCCTGTCACTGTGAACATTGTGGACTCTAAATCTGACTAATAAGTAGGATTGGGGAATATGGTACTCCAGTAATGACATTTGTTGGTTACCTAAGGATTTGCTTCTTTTAAATTTAATTCAGCAAATATTTATTAAGCACCCTTTGTGTGTTAGGCATTGTACTAACTATTGAGGGTGCAAAGACAGCAGTGAGACATGAGTTCTTATCTTCAAGGAATTTAGGTTCTCTTGGGCAGGTAAAATATGTACATAAATCCTTATTAATACAAGATATATTGAGGTTCTAAAAAGGACTGACAGGAGGAAGAAGCAGCAAAAACTTCACAAAGGAAGTGACTCTATCTAAACCTTAGAAGAAAAGAATATATATTGTAAGAATATAAATGAGAAGGGAATACGCATTTGTCCAGACCATATCTCATGTCTGGAATGTACTTACTTTCTCAATTTCTCTTGAAATTCCTATTTCCCTTTTAGACTCAACTCAAGTGCTACCTCCCACAGTAGGGTTTTCATGATACCCCCTGGTCACTAGTTCTTTCCCTGCTGAAATGACTGTATATTTTGCTTTGTTTATATTTCTTATTATTTTGAATACATGTTGTTTTTCCCCAATAAGAAGTAAGTTCCTTGAGAGTTGGATCTGTTTCATTGTATTTTCCATATTCTCGGCAGCTATCAGTATCTCAGAACACAATAGGTGCTTAATAAATGCTTAAGGAGTACACAAATGAATTATAGATATGGGAATAGACTGTAGGAAAGCATGAAGAAGAGACATAGGATGTTATAGTTGGGGAATAACTAACAGTTCAGTTTGGGTAGAACTTAGAGTAAATTGAGGAAAGTAATTTTAAATGAGACCTGAAAGTTAGACTGGAATCAGATTGTGAAAGATCTTAGGTACCAAACTGAGAAACATTTATATTTTATCCTAGAGAAAATAGGGGAGCTATTGAAGATTTGGGAACAATGCAATAATCTGTTCACATCTGTACCTTGGGAAAATTATTTTGGCAGATGTGTGAAGGATGGATTGGAGAGTGTATTGGCTAGAAAAAGAAAGGCCAATTAGGAGGCTATTATAATTACCCAAATGAGAGGTAACAGAGATGGGAACAAAGTGACAATTGTTTAATGGAGAGGAGGGGATAGATATTGGGAGATGATGTGGAAGTCAAATTGACCAGACCTAGCAATTGATTGATTATGAAGGATGAAGCAGAATTGAATCTGACCCTAGGTTATGAGCCTATGTGACACAGAGCTTGGTGAAGTCCTTAATAGAAAGAAGGAAGTTTTGAGATGGAGCTGGTTTATGCAGTAAGATAATGAAATCAGTTTGGAATTTATTGAGTTTTAGATTTCTTTAGGACATTCTGGAAGAAGGGGGCTAGCTGGAAGATGTGAGGATGGTATGGAAGGTTCAGGCAAAGGATGTTGTTGAACAATTCATGTAGAATCACAGAACACAGCTTGTAATATGGAAGGGATCACAGATTTATCAAATTCATCTCTGCCCTGAGCAAGAATCATCCTTTGATAAGGGATTACCTGCATTCACTTGAGGATTTTCTACAATGGCGTTTCCTTCATTCTTAATCTTCCTATTCCTCTTCTGGGTACCTCTCATTGGCAGGGAGATCTTTCTTGCATCAAAACCGAAATGGATGTCTCTGTAGCTTCATCTAAGGCATTGGTTTTGCCTTCTGAGACCAAGAAGAAGCAACTTTATCCTTTTGCCTCTTGGCAGACTTTCTGAAGACTTCAAGGCAACTATCATGTTTCCCCCTAAAGCTCGCTTTTTGAGTTCAAATGTGGCCTTAGACATTTACTGTGATTCTGGGCCTGTTTGCCTCAGTTTCCTCATTTATAAAATGATCTGGAGAAGGAAATGGCAAACCACTTCAGTAACTTTGCCAAGAAAATCCCAAATGGGGTCACAAAAAGTTAGAAATGACTGAATAATAATAACAATATTTCTTCAAGTGATCTCTATGAGGCTGTTGCCTATATCTGGAAGACCATCTCCTTTCTTTTTGTTCAATCATCCTACTTGTTGAGAGGCAATGTGCTGTATGTAATGAATGAACACAGGGTATGGGTGCAATATCAGTGTAACTTTGAGCATAGGGCTTCACTTTTTGGGGCTTCAGTTTCCTCACCTGCAAAAGAAGGGATGGTTGAATTAGATGACTTCTAAATTTGTTTCCAGCTCTAAAATCCATTATCCTACATTTAGCTCTCTTATCCTCAGTGTGAATGTTTCCTTCTTCCTCTGAACTTCCATAAATCTTATATATGTCTCATACACTTCCTGTATTCTGATTAGTATGATATTTAATTGCATACATTTCTCATCTCATAGATTATTAGTTCTATGAGTCTAGGGGCATGATCCATTTGATCTTCTCCATTGCACATAGTAGGCACCTAAAATGTTTGTTGAATGAACAAATGAATTAAATAAAAATTAACCAAAGCTTCCAGGGCAGCAGAGGGCAGAGAAAGGCCTGGCGTGACTGAAATGGTCCCCTCCCACTCCCTCTGGTTTCACAGGCCCGAGCTACACCCAGTGCCTTATACTGTTCTGCCCTCCATCCCCAATCCCTGGGGAAAAGCTGGAGTAGGAGATGAAACCCCGGTAGAACTGAATGTGGAAGGGAGAGAGGGAGGGAAGGAGGGAGGGATCAGAGTTAAGCCTGAGCCCCAGGGAGAAGAGGCGGGGAATGGAGGAACCAGGGGGATTGAGGCTCTTTCAGCTGCCAGGGGCTGTGGAGGAGAAGCTAGCCCTCCTCCTTCTCCCTTGCCCCAAGCGGTGGCAGGATGATGCGTTGCACGTGGGAGGAGGCCAGTGAGACTGGAGCCGAGGGAGCAAGAAGGTAAGGACTGGGAGGTTGAGGCTGGCCTTGGGCCAGGGAGACATTTTCCAGAATCTGGGAGGGCAGGTCGGAACTGGTTTCTGAGGGGAGGAGTGGGGAGGCATGGAGTTGCCTAAGGGGGGGAGGTGTTGTGGAGATGGGCGGCTTTGACAAGCTGAGTCTGGGGAGGCTGTGGGGGAATGCTGCCCTCTGGGTGCCCTCTGGGCTTTGGGTCAGGCAGCTCTGGGGAAGAGCTCGGGATGCACTAGTTGCCTTCCCTTTATGTCCCCAATATGGTTTCTACTTTTTATGCTAGCCTGTGTGAAATGAGATGGTGGGAAGAGACAGGGAGGGAAGGACTTAGAGGAACCAGATAGAAAGACATTTTAGCTCTTCTGACCACGGAGCATGAAGTTAGATTGGCTACACAGATGGCAGTCTCTGAAGACCTCTCTATGAGGCTTGCACAAACCATGGGTTAGAACCAAACTAGCACACTCTCCCTTGCATGGACTGGTACATTCCAGAAGGTCAGGAAACGGATTAAGTGTCCCTAGGCTCTCTGTCTCTTCCAGGATCTGGACACATATGCCATTTAGTTTTTCTCTAGATCTATGTTAGAAGACTGAGAACTGACTTATTTGAAAGAGACTAGATCTTGCCTTTTGAATAAAAGTTCCTCATTCTGAATGGGCAGAAGCAGAAGGAGACTATCTACTTCAGAAAGTTGGACGTGCTATCAACCTGTGAGAATCTCATCTTCTTTCAAAGTGGAATTTGTCCATTAGCATTCCTACCAGAATATTTTTCTGGGAATGCCTAACAAGTCCAGAGCTCTAGACATCTCTAGTTAGGATTTGGTAGATCTGAGAAACCTACAGTTAAAGTGAAGGACCATATAATTTCCCCTGGTATAGTGGAAAGAGCTCTGGATTTTAGGTAAGATGGTAATGATTTGAATTTCAGCTTGGTCATGTGGCATAATGAAAAGTAAGTATACTTGTACTGTTTCAACTCCCATCGAAGTCAATGTAACTTTCAGTGAGTCAGCCAAGCATTTTATTAGTGCTTATCATGTGCCAGACACTGTGCTAAGCACTAGAGATAAAAAACAAAGGAAAAAAAAAGGTTTCTGCCCTTAAGGGGTTTATATAAAATGGGAGACAACATGCAAATAACCAGTATATATAAGATATACAATATATATTCAAATACATATATATAATATATATACCCCCATATATACATATATACATCTATCCAGCCATATTGTATCTACAGATACACATAAATACAAATTCACACACAGATATATATGTATGTGTGTGTGAATATATATATATGTATATATATATATATATATATATGATGAAAGAGAGAGAGAGAAAGAGAGAAAGAGAAAGAGAGAGAGAGAGAGAGACAGAGAGAAAGAGAGAGAAGAAAGAGAAGATAATCTCAGAAAATAACTAACACCTGAGGAGGACTGGAAAAGGCCTCTTGATTTGAGCTGAGTTTTGAAGAAATCCAGAAAAGCCAGGAAGTGAAGATGAAGGGGGCGGGGGAAGCATTCCAGGCATGGGAAACAGCCAGCAAAAAGACAGAGATGGAATATGGAGTGTCATATTAAAGGAACAGCAAGGCCAGTGTATAGAAACATGGATGATGTAGAGGGGGTAAAGAAAGATGGGAAGTATCCCTGTAGAGAAGGCCCTTAAATGCCAGAGGGAGGATTTTACATTTGAATCTAAAGATAATGAGAGAGAGAGAGAGAGAGAGAGAGAGAGAGAGAGAGAGAGAGAAAGAAAAGGAGGGAGAGAGAAGAAGAAAGGGGGAGGGAGAGACAGAGACAGAGACAGAGAGCCACAGAGAGAGAGAGAGCCTGAAATAATCATACATATAAGTAAAGAAGGTGATGGTTTTATAATGAGCCAAATGCTGGGCCTTTTGCCCACCCACCCCCATCTGGAAGCTCAGAACAGTTTCTAGGGATGTGTGTATCTCTCTCTGTCTCTGTGCATGTGTGTGTGTGTGATATAAAACCCTATGATTTTAGAGTTGGAAGGGACTTTTAAAGATTTTCTAGACCCAGTTAGTTGGTCTAAACTACGTGTATACATGTGGTATTGTGAGTACTTGTGAGTACATGCCCATGAAAATGGTATACATATGAACATGGATATCTGTTTGTATATTTGCATGTGTGTTTTTATGGGGAGAAGCAATTAAGGAGATCCCCATCCACAATTAGAAGACAAAGAGGACCCCTATCAATTCTTCATTCTCCTTCCCAGGATTCCCTAGGCAATCTAGGTTTAGCCCCAAAGCCCTATCCCAGCCTATGCCAAGAAGCTGGAGCAGCCTTATGGTATGCTTCTCTTCCAAGAGGGAGTCAGGGAGTAGCGTGGGACAGACTGGTGTGAAATTAGTAGAAGTGACACCAATCGCAATTATTGCCAGGGCTCCCAATGTTCTCTGGAGAATTATTTTCAGTTGGGGCTGGGCTAAGGGGGCTGGGTAAGGTGTGTGTGGGGAGTGAGATCTTAAGTTGTTCTCAAGCCTCCAAAAGGATTCAACCAATTCAGCCACAGACCTATCTTGCTTGGATTTAGTTTAAATTATACCTGGTCATAGTCAATTTCACAGGCTCAAAGGAGCCTGTGAACCCCCAACGCTTCAAGCTTCAACTTTGAACAGAGCAGAGAACACCTATCTATTATTTGTGGTTATATTTAAGTGAATGGGAAAGGACAATGGGTTCGAGGAGACTCAGTTCTTTGTTTTCTTTGCTAATAATGGGGATTAGTGGCACAAATTATCTGAAAAAGCAGATAATAATAATGATGATGATGGCTAGTATTTGTATAGCACAAGAAGTTTTCCAAGTGCTTTAACTCATTTGAACCTTATAACAACCCTGAAGTAGGATTTGAATCCAAGCTTTCCTGGCTCTAAGCTACTGCCCTATCCCACCACATCACACAGAATTATAACAACAATAAAAATAAAAAAATAATCATTTTAGCTTTAGGAAAAAAAAAACAACAAAACCCCTAAAAAGTCTTCCTAATGTCTTTCAGTGAAGAATTTTGCACATATTGCCTCTACGCATTATGAAAAAATGTGTCAGGAATTATCATTTTTACTTCAGAGCTGGAAAAATCAAAACTTAAAGAAGAAATAGAAAAAATTCATATAGAAAGTCAGTAACAAAATGTTGGAAGATGTAACTTTAGCAATTTTACTCATCCTTTTAATGTTTCCAACTTTAGCTTTTTATTATATAGCTTTTTATTTACAAGATATATGCATGTGTAATTTTGCAGCATTGACAGTTGCAAAATCTTTTGTTCCAACTTTTCCCCTCTTTCCCCCCATTCTCTCCCCCAGATGGCAGGTTGACCAATACATGTTAAATATGTTCTAAGAGAGAATCACTAAGAAAAGCATAAAGACAAAGTAGCCAATGATCATTAGAAAGATAAAACACAACGTTACAAGATAAATAACAATAAAAAACCAAATAAAAAAGCAATTTATTTGTAGCTGATCTTCCCTGGGAGATGGAGTTCTCTTATTGAGGATTCTCTATACAAAGAAACCACAGGTCCAGTTTTAAAAAACTTGTATTGATGCATGGGATACTACTGAAACTGCTTTAATGTGCTTCCTTTCCTTCAGTACCAATTCCCAGTGAGGTGAGGAGAACCAGTCAGTCAGTCAACAAGCATTTATTAAATATTCACCATGTGCTAGTCACTGTCCTAAGAAAGTCAAAACTCTCTTGTAACTTGAAATCCTGGTAATAAAGAAGTTATTGTTACTGATAACAAAGAAATTCATTGTTATTCAAAAGCTCAACAACATATAGGCTGGTTTGAGTCTGACAACATATGTCTCATTCTGCACCTGTAGTCCCTCACTTCTCTGTGGAGAGGAGGAAGATATGTTTTATTGCAAGCCTTCAAAATAAAAGTATCACTTAGATCAAAATTCTGAGATTGCAGAGGCCAAAATTTTCATTTTGGTTTGAATGCTATATTCCTACCCTTCCACTAAAGTCCCACTCAAAAGTCCTATCGGGATACAGATATGATGCAGGGCTCTCCAAGAGTGAAACTCTGTCAGGTCCAATCAAGCTGCTCAGGCTTATTCTTTTCCTTCCGTTTCTCTTTGGTGGACCAGCCTAGCTTAATTCGAAGAGGTTTATTGTCTAAGAGTTGACAAACCAGGAATGATTATTTCTTCCCAAAACAATTTGCTAAAGTTGTGTATTAATGTGTGGAGGGGTTATAATCTGCATTGGTGGAGGGACTACTCACATAGATGAAATATTATATCTTAAATTTGGAAATATGTTATTTTCTGAGCCTCATGTATTATTTTCCTGTCAATTTACTTAAGCTAATATTCCTTCCCTCTTGGGGTACAATATGAAAGGCTGCTGAAGCTAATTTTGAGACTAGATATTTAGGATCATAGGTGGGATTTAGAAGTAGAAGGGTCCATAGGGATTAGTTACTTCAACCCTCTTCTTTTACTGCACAAAGTTTGTTTTGTTTTTCATTTAGAGGCTTGGAGTAAGGAAGTGACTTCCTCAAGACTACAGAGCAAGTAAAAATGGATCCTGAGTTCTCTGTTCTAAATATGGTTCTAAATATGACTAATAAACTACCAATGGGTCATCAAGAGCCACTTAATTACATCCCTCCTGTCCTATCCAGCTTCCTTTAATCCATTTTCAATCCTCTACTAAATCTACCACCTAATGGGAATTTTTTTTTTCCATTTTGGGAGTAGGATCTGGCCCAACCAAGCCCCTAGTGGCTGCCATTTTCTGCTCTTGGCCTATAAGCCTTGTTTTGATGACTGTATAGAATTAGGGAGTAGGGCTATTAATAAATTCAAAATCACCTCACAACAAATTCAGCCATTCATTCCTGCCCCAAAGACCAGGTTTTCCTTTTCATTGTGAAATAACATCTCATTTTGTGAGGCAGTAATTCCAAACCTGAGTTCCCTTTTCTCTGACCTAGTGGACCTAGTGGACCTAGATTTGAATCCTTCTTCTCTCTATCATTAATTTGCTCTGTGACTTTGAATAGATCACTACCCAGTTTCCCTATCTGTGAAATGAAAAGTTATACTAGATAATCTTTAGATTTCCTTTCAGCTCTAAATCCTAAAATGTTATGATGTTGTGCTTCTAATCCCAGAACAGGGGTGGTGGGGCTTGATGAGAACAAACTTCCAGGAAAATTCTGCATCTTCTTTGTGGGCATATCTGGATCCTTTTGTTATGGGTTTGGACTGTACATAAGGGTAGGATACTCTTGACAAGGTGGAGCAATCTGAATATTAAGATCAATGAGCAGCACTGATACTCTTCTATTACTCAATATCTACAGAGCTGAGAATTAGTCACATTAGTCACAATTAGTCACTGAATTACCTTCAACTTCCCTATGTGGCGAGATGGTACTGCATTAGACAAGGAGCCCTAAATTTTTTTTACAAGATATGGAACTGTCTGGTGAATGCTGTGGATACCTCAAAATCATTTTTTAAACATATAAAATAAAATACATAAATAATAAAGGAAATTAATTATGTTGAAAGTTATCAAAATACTTTTTTTTAAAAAAAAGTTCATAGACCTCAGATTAGAAAGCCCTATTCTAGATTCACAAATTCCAATGAAGATCAATAATCAATTAATCAACTGATCAACCACTGATCAACAAGTATTTATTAAGGTATCTGGAGCTCTGCTAGGTGTTAGGGATTAAAACATGCATAACAAACAGAAAAATCCCTACTCCCAAGGAGTTACATACTAATAGAGACTATATATAATATACATATATATATAAAATCATGTATAGAATAAATATAAAGAAGATATATATGTAAATACATAGAAAGCAATTTGGAAGGGCATTGGCAGTTGGGAAGTTGAGGAGAGTTTTTATGTAGAAGATGGTGGTTCAGTTGTATCTTAGAGGAAGAGAGAAATTCTCTGAGGCAGGGATGAGGAGGGAGTGTGTTCTAGGCATAGGAGATGGTCTGTACTGGGGCAAAGAGAAGGAAGGTAGAATTTCATGAATGAGGAAAGATAGGAAAGGTAAGAAAGGTTTGATCAAAGAATATGTGTGAGAGAGAAATAGACAATAAGGATGGAAAACAGATTGGGATCAGTCAAAACAGAAAAGTTTATATTTTATTACAGAAATAATAGAGAACTACTGGAGTTTATTAAGTAGGGGAGTGACCTGTGTTGTAGGAAAATCTTTTTGACAGTGTGTGTGTGTGTGTGTGTGTGTGTGTGTGTGTGTGATAAACTAAAGTAGAAAGAGAGGGGCACTAGTCAGAAGACTGTTAAATAGTCTAGGTGAGAGAAGAGAAAGACCTGAGCAAAATTAGTGGTTGTGTGAATAGAGAGAAAGGATTGAATGGAAGAGATGATGTGGGAGTAGAGATTCTGTGGAGGTAGAAATAACAAGATTTGGTGACTCACTACTTATATCAAGATTAAAGAGAATGAAGAACCAAGGATGACAATGAGATGATGAACCTAGGTGACAGTTCCCTCTCTTCTTAGATGCTCAAAGTATTAAATGAATAAATGAATGAATGAGCTAAATGAATAAATGATAATTGAGAAAGTAACTGGGTAAACAAAGAGTGAATATCAATGAGTTAATGAATTGATAAGTTACATATAAATATGAGTGAGCAAGTGGATGAATGTATACAATTGAATGAATGACTGAGATGTACTGAATTTGCTGTTGTTTGTCTATCATTCTTGAAGATGATCATGACATCAGGGAGGTGATGCCATGCCATGCAAGTGAATTGGAGATGAATGAGGGAGGGCTGTGCAAGGTCATCACCTTCACTTTCTCGTCTGGACCTATCTAGAAAGATATAGATCAGGGTAACTGGAGATGGCTAATGAGTGATTGAATGTGCCCAAATCAATAAATAAACGAACAAATGAATGAGTGCCTTTAATTTACTTCTCACCATATCTCATCTTGCCCCTTATTTATAGTACATAATTCATAGTGTAGGGTGGAAAACATTAACATTGACATAGTGAAGTGGGATGACTTGTTGAATTAGACACAGGACAAATTCCAGAGCACATCTAATGTCTCTGGATCTGAGGAGGAGAGGTCAGTATTCAAACTTGGGAAGGGCCAGTCAGTTCCCAGTTGTAGATCAGTTCCCAAACATTTAGCTAAGTGGTGCCACCTTGAATTCACACATCTAGTCAAAGTGAGCATATCTCTATGGTTAGCCAGGTAATGGGACTGAGGCTGTAGCTTTGTGGGATGGTGATATTAAGAGTGGCTAGAAGTCTAGCAGAGAGATTGCTTTCTGCAAAAGACAATAAAATTTATATACTTAAAAATAAAAATTGCCTTTTGAACTTCATTGATTATAAAAATTCATATATATTAATAAGAACATAATAATAGTTAACATTTATATAATGTTTATTATGTACTTGGTACTCTGATAAACACTTTCCAATTATCTCATTTGATCTCCACAGTCAGTAGATGCTATTATCATTCCCACTTTACAGATGAAATGAAGGAAAGAATGGTTAAGTGACTTACTCAGAATCATATGGTTACTAAGTGTCAAAATCTAGATTTAAATTCAGATCCAGCAGTCTATTTACTGCATCACCTAGCTGCCCCTATGAACATATAAAGTGAACACATAAGCTAAAATCAACCAACAATCTCCGGTTAAGTGGTTGTAAATGGTTATAGAAGCCTGTATTGACTTTAACTAATAGTGTCCATACCATATTTGCTTCCCAAATTCTTTTGGGTCTTCCTAAGTATGTATGTATATATATATATATATATATATATATATATATATATATATATATATATATATATATATTCTTTAATTATATGATGGTTGTCAATTTTCAAAAGACCATTTCTTTTGGTTCTGCTTTCCTTCTTCTTCACCACTCTTTGTCAGTTTTCCTGTATTTCTTTCAGTTTTTTTAATTCTTTATTTCTTTTCTTTATTCATTTTGGTCTAAATCTATAATTTTCTGCATATTGGAAACTCTTAGACTGTACATTCCTTGATTTACATAGATCAATAATCGTTAGTATGTGACTTGTAGCTGTCTGATCCTGGGCAAGTCACTTACTGTAAAGGGCTGAAACACTTGAGTTAATGCACTGAGGTTGGACAACTGAGTACTTAAGGCTAATTATCAATTGGACAATACTCTATAAGCATATGCTTGGAAAATGGCCTTTCCCACTATTCTGTGTTGGCTCGATAATTGGTGTATACAGAGAATTGTAGGAGGGACTAGGGGGTGAAGTTAAGACTAGCAAGGATCACTTCTGGATGGGAGACAAAGAGGAGAGGTTGTGGAGATTTTGTGTACATCCAATTCACTCCTACCTCTAAAGATCAAGGATTTTTGCTTATCCTGACTCTGGCTGATTCTAAGGTATCTAGGATGCCAACTCGGTCTTCACAACTAACCTCTGTTTGCCTCAGTTTCTTCATTTGTAAAATGAGTTGAAGAAGGAAATGGCAAACCACTACTGTATCTTTGCCAAGAAAATGCCAAATGGGGTCACAAAAAGTTGATCATGACTGAAAAGACTCAACAACAACAACAATATAATAGCACTTATTTTCCAGAACATTATTTTGCTTTAAATTTTTTCATTCCTAATTTGTTTCATTTTCCCAATCCTCTTCTATTACAAATAGTTCTGCTAGAAATGTTTTTGCTCAAACAAGTCTTTTCCCCCCTCTCTTTTGTCAATAACCTCATTGGAGTATAGTCTTCATCAGAGGCCATATATCTCTGTAACCCATTATGTAATTGCTGTCCAAAGAAATTAATTCACTTAATTTGGGGACTGGCCTCATAGCAGATTGGAGCATCAGTAAATTCTCACTTCACTTCACAAAATTAGGCTGGCCCCAGGTCCCCAGACTATATTACCTATTTATAATAATCCACTAGGATAATAGGGACAAGCCAACACAGGTATCTTGCTATCTGCCTTGCTTCTAAGTAATCTTTTTTCATCTCTACTTTTCACCTCTTGCTCGAAAAACAGTGATCAGACCGATATTTTCATTGCTACTAGTAAGAGCTTGACAACCTACTGTCCTTAGATTTTAGATTCTATTCATAATCACTATAACTACTTGTACCCAAACTCTCTTCCCTGGCCACAAATCCCTGTATTTTCTGTGTCCCCTTAGAAGAATATAATCTCCTTGAGGAAAAAGACTGTCTCACAGTGTAAAGTAATTACTTCAAAGTGATGGGCCTGGACTCAGAAACATCTGGCTTGAAATCTGGCCTTAGACATGTTCTAGCTGGGTAACTTTGAGCAAATCACTTAACCCTGTTTGCCTCAACTTTCTCAACTATAAAATGGGGATCATAATAAAACCTACTTCATAGAATTGTTGTGGGAATCAAATGCAATTATATTTATAAAGCACTTAGCATGTTGTCTAACCTATAGATTGTTCTTGTCATTTCAATCATATCTGACTCTATAAACCCATTTGAGGTCTTCTTGGCAGAGATAGTAGAGTAATTCCTTTTCCAGGTCATTTTACAGGTGAGGAAACTGAGGCAAATAGGGTTAAGTTATTTGCCCAGGGTCCCATATAGTACTTAATAAATTCTTAATTTCTTTTCTTTTTTTCTTTCTTTTTTCTTTTTTTGCTGAGGCAATTGGGGTTAAGTGATTTGCCCAAAGTCGCACAGACAGGAAGTGTAAAGTGTCTGAGGTCATATTTGAACTCAAGTCCTCCTGATTTCAAGGCTGGTGCTCTATCCACCACACCAACTAGCTGCCCCAGTTCTTAGTTTCTTAATACATTCTTTTTTTTTAATTTTTATTTTTTATTATTATTTTTTAATAATATCCTTTTTTATTTAATAGCCTTTTATTTACAGGATATATGCATGGGTAACTTTACAGAATTAACAATTGCCAAACCTCTTGTTCCAATTTTTCACCTCTTACCCCCCCCACCCCCTCCCCCAGATGGCAGGATGACCAGTAGATGTTAAGTACATCTTAATACATTCTTAATAAATTCTGATTTACTCTCTTTCCCCCTTTCTCAGTCTTTTGTTTGTATATGGTACTTGGTTGGTTCTTGTTGCTTGTTGACTAGTTCGTAAGATTTAGAACTGGAAGAGACTTTAGAAATCATTCCATCTAACCTCATTTTACAGATAAGGAACTTGGGGATCAGAGAGGGTAAGTCACACAGTGACTTGTGCCAGTGAGTGGTACAGCTGAGATATGAACTCAGGCTTTCTGACTCTAGCTAGTATTCTTTCCATTTCACTGATAGACTACTTGGCAGGGGAGGCTGGGTTTTTCTCTCTCTGATCCTCCCTTCATGTTTTACTGGGCAGGCTGAGCTACCTCCAACTGGAGAAAGGGGTGCTATTGCCCTTTGGCCTCTTCCCACCAGCACAGGAGTGGCACCCTGCCCTTCCCAGGAAGGGAAGCCTCACACTTTCCTAAAAATTCCGCAATCCATTCTCTCAGGAGATTTTTCCTTGGCAACCAGTAGTTTAGGTATAAGAGTGCTGGCCTTTCTCAGAATGAGATCTGACACTGCTAAGGTATAAATTTGGTCAAGATAATCTGCACTCCCTGAGTCATAATTTCTTCCTCTGTAAAATGGGGACAAGAAAGTCGGTTTCAATCCTGGCTCCAACTAATTTTCCTGTGTGACCATGTACAAGTTTTTTCCTTCTCTGGACCTCAGTTTCCTTATCCTATGCGATAACTCTTATGTAACATCTAAGGTCCCTTCTATCTTTAACATCGTTCGAGTCTTACCATCTTCATGGGGTTATTGGGAGCATCATCAGATGAGAGATTAGCTATGAAAACACTTTGTAAATTGTGAATAAAAAAACCTCTCAATTTGGGATCAGAAGATCTGAGTTCAAAGCCAGTTTTGATACTGTCTCTTTGACTTTGGACAAATCACCTAATTAATCTCTTTCAGCCTCTTTTTTTCTCACTTGTGAAGTGAGGAGGATGGTTATGATGATTTCAAAAGGTCCCTTCAATCTCTAAATCCTATTATCCTAAAAACAACAAAAAAAGTTGTTATTCTTTCTATTTGACAAAGGAGAAAATCAAGGTCACGAAGTCAAATAATTTGCTTGTGGCCAGGTGGTTTGTAAATATTGAAGTTGGGCTTCGAACTTGGGTTCCCTAATGCTGTTTGAGTTCTCTCAGTATTCTTTCCACTATGCCAAGTTGCCTCTGATTAGTGAGAAAGACAGTGGGAGGTGGGCCTATGCTTTCCACCAGTGGCTTGGCCAGGCTAAGGCTAATGGGGCAATTGGTTTGGTTGGCTTGATGCCTCTTAGCCTGCCTACAGAGGCCAATGGGTGATTGGTCTCATTTGGGAACTGCTATTTATGGTTCTCATGAGAGTGAGGTGGGTGGGGGTGCTATTCCTTTCATCCAACTGGCTCCCCAAAGCATTGGTGCTGATCATAGGATTTTCCCAATTCCCTTTAATGTCTGGCTCCCTGCCCTACCACCTCCTTCTTGGATCCAGAAGAAGACCCAGAAGAAGTTCCTTCTGAGTTAACAAGAAGACTCGCCCCAGCCAGTTGGATCTATTTTTTTCACCTAGTTGTTTATTTTCTGATGCATGCAGATTAAAAAAAAAAAAAAAACTACATCTATTTCCCTTCTGTTCCAGCATCAATTGAAAACACCAGTTGGAGCAGTTGCAAAATTTCTCTTTTACCCTTCCCCCATCTTTGATAAAGGCTCTCATTGCAAAATCTGACTGGGGAAATTATTAAATATTGTGTCATCTTGTGGTAAAACCTCCTCATTGTCCCTTTTCCTGTCCTGCTCACCCTGGAGTCAGGGTAGTGGGCAGCCTTTGAGCAGGGCAGCTCCTTCTGCTCTCATCCTGATCTGAGCACCCTTATCCACTTGGAAGAGGAAGCAGATCATGAGTAGGGGCCAGGATTAGAGAATTTTGAGTTAGGAGAAAGAGAGTTATGGTAGTGAGAGTATTGGCAAGAGCAATAAGCAAGCAAGCTACAATTCTTTACATTGCCACCAGGTCTTCTAGATTTCATGGAGCCCCTAAGGTCTTTCCTTGAACATAAATGCATAGGTTGCTGGGAGAAGACTCCCACGCCCCCTTTTATAGACATGTTTTCCATAGCTCTGGTACAGAATCATAGCATATTATAGCTAGATAGAAACTTAAACTACAGAACATCAGCTGTAAGGGACTTTAGAACATAGAATAGTAGAATGTAGAGCATAATATGGGACATCAGAAAAGACCCTTTAGAACAATGGGATGTTAAAACTTGGAGGGAATTTAGAATACATTCTAAAATGTGATGGATGGAAGAGACCTGACTTAAAAAGATAAATTAATTATTATTAATATAGGATTAAAAATGTAAAAATAGAATTTTAAGTTTGAAAGAACTTAAGAAGAAGAACTACACAATGTTAGAGGTAGAAAGATCTTTAGACATTATCTATCCCAATTTCTCATTTTATAGATAAGAAGATTTGAGGTCCAGGAAAGGAAGAGGTTTGCCTTTGCTCACACAGGAGAGTTAATTGGAGTCGGGACTTAAAACCATTTCATCAACTTGCCATCAAATTCCCAGTCCGCAAAAAAAGGGTTAGTAGAAGGTGGAAACTAGCTTGAGGAAAACTTTGAAAAGACTAAGTCCTGAGCCAAATCGTTTCTCACCCTCAGCTTTAATTATAACATGTCACATAATGACACAGTATTATAATAGGCACACAAAACACACTAATCTGATATTATATCTTGCTTTTAACAATAGATACAATCAACCAGCCACAGTTGCTAACTCATTCTTAACGAATCTGCATACTCCACCTAGATATTTATCATGTTTTTAATTAGGCAGAGAGAACCTTCTGGAGGCAGTGTCTCTGAAGCTGGCCTGCTGCTGATCATAGCTGCCTTACTGTAAAGCTTGGATAATAGCTACTCCCACATGCTGGTTTCTTTTCCAGTTTGGGTGCCTCAGTTGTCTTTTTCCAAAGCTTTGGGTGTGCCCAGCCAGTTCCCCAGAGAGAAGCCCAGAGCAGAAATGATGACAGTCTGAGGAGTTGCCCCATTGCTTGGCTGGGGCAAGTTATGTTTTGGAGATGGGGTGGGCGGAGAGCCATCCTAGACACAAGAAATGGGGACCCAGACAATACTCATATGACCGGTTCCATAATCCTCTGGCCTCATGATTTATCCTATGTGTGTGTGTGGGGGGGGGAAAGGGGGGGGCTGATCCTTGAAGGCAGAAGCAGAGGTTTAGTCAGTTGTCTGTGCATTAGAGACAGAGCCGATGTTTCTCGGGAAGTAGAACTGGGGGAAGTGACATTTTGAGTCAGCAGGGAGTGGATTCCCAATTTCTATCCAGGTCTGGGTTCTAGAAATATGGATGGGTTTGCCAAGGATGGAGGGAGGAGGAGGGAGACAGAAGAAATGGACCAATGGGAATAGGCATTCCAATGTTAGTCTTTCCTGGAACTTGGGTGAGGAAATGAAGGAAGGGAGGGAGACTTCAGGTTTGCTCTGACAATCCAGGGGCTGGAGACTGGATGGAGTAGGATGGACAAGTTGCCATTGGGTATGGACCAATAAATAATCATGTTCTTCAAGAGGTGGGAGAAGGGTCCTCATTTAATCCTTTTTCCCAAGGATTCCCTCAGAGGGTGTGCATTTTTGGAATCAGAAACGGGGCTCACTTAATCCAACCTTTTCATTTGACAGATAGAGAAACTGAAGCCCAAATTTAGTAAGAAAGCTGGCTAACGACTAATAGCAAGCCAGTGGCAGAACCCTGGGTAGGGGGAAAAGAAAGGTCAGGGAAATATCCTGTCCAAGCCAGATCTTTGTAGGGGATGGGGTGGGGCAAGGTGGAAGGAGAACTATGCCCTAGTTCTAAATCCCATGATTCCTTGATGAAGTCCAGCCTCCCAGGTATCTGCTTGGCCAGTTCTTTGGATGTTTTCTGGTATTCCTTTTTCTGATACAGCCCTAGCTTTGGCTCAGATTCGAGACACCTCAGAATTCTCCCAGACTTTTCACGGTCTTTTATACCTGACTGATGTTGATGTCTACCCATCCAGCTGCCAGGATTCCATGATCCTGACACACCCAGGCCAGAGACCTGGGCCTGTCAGTGCTCTGCTTCGAGACCACATGCGCTGGATGTTTGGACACACAGACACCCGCACATCTGAAGAGCATTAAGCTGATTGAAAGCACAATCGCCTCTTTCCAGGCTGACGTGTGGAATGAATAACAGTTAGTAACAGGTTCCAACACTCATGTGCATTTACTAAAAATAAACTTGACATACTTTTACATAGAGAATGCTTGGAATTCAAATTGCTTCACAAAGGGCAGAGAGGGGAAAAAAGGAAGAATAGAAATCAAGTTTTCTAGCTTAGTAATTAATTAGAGCCTGTAAACAAATGAGTCACCCACTTTCCGAAGCTTTTCCTTTCCACTCAATTCTTTTTATGGCTATCAACAGGACCCCTTGAAAGAGAGAGGGGTCAGCAGACCTGGGCTAGGCCATCAGCAGCACACTGCCAGGCCCCTAGAAATGAGAAGCTCTATGCTCTCACAGGACACTTCTGGATTTTCCAGACTGATTTGGAGGTCCATTGTTTCTGCTTGGCTAAGTTGACCCTATACATACTGCAGTGGAAAGAGCTCTGGCCTGGGAATCAGGATCCTGGGGCTAGGATTTGACCTGTGTTGCTTTGTAGCTTTGTAACTCCTCTGAGCAGTTCCTTTCCTTTTGAAGTCCAATAATTTTCGTTTGTGAAGTGGGTGGTTGAGAAGAATAACATTTGTTAAGAAAGCTTTGTAAAGTATTGTGTGACCATGAAGGATTGTGATGGATCTAGCCACATTGGTCATCTCTATTTCTCACACACAAAATAACACTCAATATACAACACACAACACTCATCTCTCTCCCTTTACATTGGTTGTTCCAAGGGCCTCTCCTTCCCTCTTCCTCATTTAACTATTCTTTTCCCTTAACATTCAGTTCAAGCACCATCTTTTGGAAGAAGCCTTTCTAAATACTCCCAACTTCTTGTGCCCTACCTCCCAAAGCATCTTGTTTTTTCACTAATATATATTTTTATTTATTAAGTTTATATTTGTCCTGCATATATTTTACATGGACTTGTTTTCTCCTTAAATTGTGAACTTCTTGTGAGTAGGACTGTTTTATTTTTTATTCTTCTATCCCAGGTACCTAGTTCAATGTTTGCTCAATAAAACTTGTTGATTAATTAATGGTTATTTTGTAGGCCCTGAATTCAAGGTGAGAGAAAATGACTATTTTTAATGAGGGAAGCACCATGCAAGCTGGGCAGTGGTGAGTAGAAAAAGTCCCACAGTGGAAATCAGGAGACCTGAATCTGCCATGAACTTTCTATGAGACTTTAGGTCGCTGTCTTCCCCTTTTCAGTCCTTTATTTCCTCCTTTGTAAAAGGAAGTGGAGGTATTAGCGGATAAGTGTGTAAGAATTCTTAAGAGTATGTACCTTCCTTCTTCCTTCCCTCAGTGTCTTCCTGTTCAATCTTTACTTCTCCTTCCTAATCTAGCTCCCATGCCACTTCTCTAAGGAAGTGATCTGATATTCAGAAGTAACATCTCCTATCTTAGATGTCCCAGAGCAATATTGGAGCATTTACAGGGTAATAGATAGTAGACCTGCCTTTCAATTGATACAGGCAGTTCCTCAGTGAAGTTCAGCACCTTCTGGGCAGCGTGGAGTTTTAGAGAATTGCCTGCAGCATGAAGAGATTAGGTGACTTGCCTAGAGTCACACAACTAGAATCAGAAGTAGGATCTGAACCTTGGCTCCAGAATAGCTTTCTAAGCATCTCATCATGGCTGTTTTTCACTCTAGTACCTATGGATATCTCTCTACTTCAATGGATCCATAATGTCATTGATGTGGGAACTACCTAGAGTGGTAGAGATTGAAATCTATTCATACTTTCTCATGTTTCAATTTTAATAATAAAATAACAGACATTTATAAAAATGCTTACTATTTTTATTTCATTTGTTCCTTACAACAATCCCGGAGGTAGATGCTATTATCATCACCCTTATTTTCCAGAGGATGGAACTGAGCAAATACAGGTTAAATACTAAGTCACATCTCTAATAAATATCTGAGGCTTGACTTGAACTCAGGACTTCCGATTCTAGGTACAGCATTCAGCAACTGTGTCACCCAGCTGTCAAGGTCTGTATCTTCCAAAAAAGTCCACTCAATACTCTGGAAGCTTTCCTTTTTGTATCTTACTATGTGATTCCTAGCATGGCACGGCTCATTCCCCTTTTTGGCTTCATCACATAACTTCCTAGTGTCTCAGAATTTTCTCTAAGACTAAAGTTCAGAAAAAATGTCAATCTGCATTGACATACATGAAGTTCCTCATAAGAAATTACTTATACTGATAAAATTATAGGTTATATTAAAAAGTACATAAGACAACTGGAAAGCATTATGAGATCAGAAGAGGTAGATGAAGATTCCATTTGGGGACATCTTGGGAGTTATCAGAGAAGATGGTGATTGAATTCCTATCTTGGCACTGAACCTGTTAGCTGTGTAACTAAGCGTCTCTCTGCTTTGAGCCTCAGCTTCTTCATCTGTACAGAGGAGAAAAAGTTGTTGGATTAGTTATCTCCTGGGACTGTTCTGAGAAAAGTATTTGCTAAATCTCAGGTCATTACAAAATGGGAGTTAATATTTGTATCATAGTTTATCATTGTACCCTCACTCATAGCTCCCAGCTGGGCACACAGTAGGCACTTAGTAGTTGAGTATTGAATTCAATGAGTTCAAATGACTGGTTAGCATATGGGCATAGTGTGTGGCCATAGAACAGGATAAAAGTAACTGATCCCTGTGAGGACTGTGCCCATGAGCTTGGTCTTGTGAACATTGTGCTCCTACCCTCTGAATTCACTGTCTGAGAATTGAGCACCTGTTAAAATAAATGCTTGGGAGAAGCCCATTTTATTCAGCATCCTCAACCACCACCCCAGTGTTTCTTCACCCTCAGAACAAGTTTGAATTTGTTTCTTTTCTAGCACAAGGATGAGAGGATCCTTTAAGTTGGAGGCTTTGGGTCTGCCAGGCTATAGCTCCAGAGGCTGGCAAATCTGCCCTTGTTATTTTCCCAGAGATGCTTCAGCTTCCTTCACTGTGATCTGACAGGGTAGAAAAGGTTCTGCTGTTAGAATGGAAGCTTCCCTGAGGGAAGTTTTGTTTTGGGACTGTTTTGTTTTTGTTTTTTTTAAAGATATTCTCAAATCTTCATCCAATGCCTGGAACATAGCAATCATTTAATAAATGTTTGTTGATTAATTGATTGACTTGACTGGAGGGGACAGTGCCATGCTCTTGTCAGAAGCTCTTGCCCCATCATAGCCTGATGGTCTACAAAGGTCCTTCTTTTAGGGAACCATAGGACAAAGAAGAAATAGTCAATGTCTGTCTTAGACTAGGGTCTTATACTAGGGACCTTGGAGTTCTGCATAATAAAACCATAGGGAAGGATTTGGGAAAGGATATATAGGCCTCCACCTGGAACCATGCATTCAGCAAGGGCAGAAAGATGGGGGTGGTGAACTCCTTGGTCTCCTTGCCTTTCTCTCATACACGTCCTGGCTAATTTCCAGAAATCAGTGGTAGTAATAGAGAAGACAGAAATACTCTCTGAATTGGAACAAGTCAGAGGCAGTTTGGAGTAATGGATAGTGTCCTATTCTTTGTATCAGAGAACTTGGATTTGAAGCATAACTATCCCTTATTAAATGTGTGACTATGGGCCACACATTACATCTCTCAAGTCTGTTTCCTCATCTAAAAAATGGGAAGGGTACATTAGATGATCTTTATGTAACTCTTGTGATCACAATCTTAGCATTAAACAGGGATAGATAGGTGGGATTGGCATCTTTTCTGGGCTCTTTTTCAGGCTCAATCAAGCTAATTTTCAGAATTTGGGTGCAGATGGGAGATAGATTGCTTCCAGGAATTAAATAGATTACCCCAATTGATCTGAAAGGTGGGACCCAGTGAAGTCCTGAGTTGAATAGGCACAAGACCATGAGGGAAAAGAGGTTGGTGGATATGTGAACGCAAGACAGAGAGAAGGTTGAAACAAATTCAGAGATGGGAATCGTGTATATGTGTATGTGTGTGTGTGTGTGTGTGTGTGTGTATGTTTTGATATAATGTCTACTGGTCTGATTCTGGCCCAGTTTAAATGTCCCTTCTTCCAAAGATCTGTCCCTGACCATGACTTTCTATTTTTGGACCTATAGTGCTTATATTATATGTTAGCCATGTTGGTGTCTTATCTCTTCTTTTTACTGGATTATAAGTTCCGTGAGGAAAGAGTTTGGGTCTAATTTAATTCTCATATCTCTCTCAGTGCTTAGCACAGTTTTCTGTCCACAATAAGTGTTTTCTAAATGTTTGTTGAATGAATGGAGAGAAAGCCTTCCTGTTATAGAGCCCTTAATTCTACCATTAAAATTTTATTCCTATGAAATAAAGACTGACATTACAGGAATAGGCAATGTGGTATGGTAGAAAAAGCACTGGCATTGGAGTCAGAAGGCCTGGTTTCCAATTCCAATTCTGCCACTTTCTAATTGTCATCTGGAATAATCACTTACCTCCTCAGGGTCTCCATGTTCTCGGTTCCATGGTGGAAGGGCAGGGCTAGATGGCATCTGAAGACTTTTCTATTTTCAAAGCCTGTAATCCTCAATCTATCTAGTAGGTCTCCCAAACCCAGCAGGTGCCATCCTCACTTCTGCCTGCTCACTGATACTGCCAGCACCTGGGCATGAATGAGTTTAGCTGAGCGTCTCCTAGGTGACAGCTGCTGAGGACTTGTACCAACAAAAGAGAGGATCTGTTGAAAAAAACCTCAGAAATGATCTTGTCAAGCCTCCTCGTTCTATACAAAAGGAAATGTAGGCCCATAAAATAGAAAGGACTTATTTAAAGTCATACAGGTAATAAGGGACCAGAACCATGGAATTTAAAAGACCCCCCAAATCCAATGCTTCCATTTTACAGATGAGAAAACTAAAGACTTAAGTGATCTGCTCAGGATCACAGTAAAGCCAAGATTTGAACCAAATCCAGCATTCTATCCATTTCACCACTTATGTGCCATATTTTCTGGTCAGCCATTTTTTCATTTTTGCACCATGTTTTGGAGAGTGGGTAAAAGCATCTGAATCTACTGGGTGAGAGCTCCTAGGCCCTGAGGAGGAGGGCAATATGTGGGTCCTAGCTCTGAAGGTGGTAGGCCATGCAGGGCTTGGGGTTATAGACAGAGGAAGAACTTCAACCTTATCAACCTTCAGAATGTGGCTATGGGGTCAGAGGCAGAAGGAACCAGCCAGAGAAAAATCTGCCATCTTCCCACCACAATCCATCACTTCAATGTCCTCATTCCAAAACCCCGCCTCCTCCCCCCTCCCACATGCAAGCTGAATCACAGAGATGAGGTTCTCTCTTTACCCCAGATTTTGTTCCTCCTCTTCTTGGAAAACTTTCCAAGGCATTTTCAGATTGCCAAAGTGCTCTATCAGTCCTAGGGGAGGGATTGGGAGTTGGTTTATCATTTCACAGAAATGTCTCCATGGTTTTCCTATCCCTCCCCTCCTTAAAGACACCATTGCAGCTGAAGTCTCGGAGCTACAGAGGGGAAAGCAGAGCCACAGTTTGGAGGCTTTTCAGAAAGCCAGGCCATCCTTGGCTCAGATGGAGTTCTGACTATGTGGAGAACTCTTTGATAGACTCGGGTGGAGATGGGGCAATAAAAGATATATTTTTGGACACTGGTCTGATTGGAGAGGAGGCACCCACACCCCCATGACAAACCCTGATCTGGGAAAACAACAGGCACATGTGTGGATAATAAATATGGTGTACTCCAAGTAGAATCAAAGGACCAAGGAATTTCTGAGCTCAAGAGACTTTAGAACATAGAACAAAGGTTTTTAAACTTTTTTTTTTGGATGTTATGGGCTTCTTTGGCAGACTAGTAAAGCCTATAGATCGCTTCTCAGAAAAACATTTTAAAAAACATCATCATTAAAGGAAATGCTAATTAAAAAATAAGTTTAACTTTTATTTTTATAGAACAAAAATTTCTTCCAGTATCTTTCCCTTTACCTCTTTAAGACCAAGGGTGTTTGTTTGTTTTTTAAGGGAAAAAAAAGGAAAAAAATCAGATAAAGTGATCAAAACAATAAAAAATTGAAAATATCTACATTATTCCAAATCCATAAATTTCCCATTTCTCAAAAAGAAGAGATCCAAGTATATCTTTTGATATATCTTTTTGAGGTCTTATTTGTACTTTATAATTTTGCAATGTCCATTTTCAATTGTTTGGTGAGTGTTCTTTCCACTTAGATTGTTGTAGTTACTGTGTATATTGTTTTCTTAGCTCTGTTTACTTCACTCTGAATCAGTTCATGTAAGTCTTTCCATACTTCTTGGTATTTTTCATTTTCATCATTTCTTATAGCACAATAATATTCCATTACATTCATGTACAAGTTATTTAGCCATTTCTCAACTGAAGGGCATCTACTTTGAAAAATATGAAAATACATATGTGATCTTTTTTTCTCATCTAAGTTCACAAACTCTCAGAATTCCATCCATGGACCCCTTGGGAAGTCCATGAGCTCCAGATTAAGAACCCCTGACATAACATGTTAAAATGAATGGAATCTTAGAGCTAGAAGGTGCCTTTGGACATTCACATATTTATTACAAGAGAGGAAGGCTTATAGGGGAGAGTTGGGGTACAAGTGGTAAAGAAAAAAAAGTACAGAAAGGAATACAAACAGTAGTTTTGTTACCACTTTGTTAAATTATATAAATATCTCTCTCTCTCTCTATGTGTGTGTGTATGTATACATATATGTATATATATAAATTACTTATTAAAATATTTTTTTGACAAAAGAAACTCTATGTGTAGCTCATATGTAGGCTCTGAAGCTTCTTATCCCCACCTCTACTTGTATTGGCAAGTTAGGACCCATATCTCCCCCTCAGGATCCTAGATGCTGAAGCAATTCTTCTAATACTATTAACTATTGGCTCAAAATATACCATTCTGGCATATTTTACCTAATGTTAATTGTTAGTTATTGGTAATCTCTTCCCTATATTATTTATTAACGTGGTGATTACTACCCAATATCATTCGGCCAATAAGCAATTAACTTTTTGTGAATAGATATTGATTGAAAAGATATAGCAAGAAGCAAAGTATAGAAAACATTTCCACCAATACCAGGGGTTCACTATTTCACTCCCCTCTCACAACCACCTTAGTCCTGGGGAGAGTAGGACCAAATTTAGAATAATTACTACAAAGCATTTGCCCCACAAAGTTCATTTTCAAATACAGCCTGTCTCCATTTCCATAGGCATGGAATCTCAGCTAATGGCTACGGGTTGAATTGCTTCTAGTATGGATTGAGCAATCAAATCACTCCTTCGAGCTGTGCTGACCTACCAAGTTTAACTATCAGCAAATTCTGGTATGGACACCTGTCACCAAAGCTTTGTCCTCTGACCTTCTGAAGTTGCACAAGGCCCTGAAAATGAGACTTAAAGAGGAGCCCTAGATTTGCCTTGAGCACCATGCTCTCATAGGCTAGTCAGATACATGGGGGAGGGGAAGAGTCAGCTGCTCCTCTCACTAGAACTTGAGAAAGTTGCCCCTACAAATAATGTCTAGCAGAAAAGAAAGACAGTGAGATTTTCTTTGGGGATCTTTTAAAAATATATCCCCAGGGGCAGCTAAGTGGTGCAATGGATAGAGCACTAGCTACAAAGTCAGGGGCATCTGAGTTCAAATCTGTCTCAAACACTTACTACTGCCTAGCTGTGTGACCCTGGGCAAGTCACGTAACCCCAATTGCCTCAGCAAAAATAAAATTATATATATATATATATATATTCCCAGTTCTGACTCAGTGGCCAATCAGAATGTCCCCTCACCTTTTAAAAACTACAATGATAAGGAAATGGTCAGAGAATTCCTGTGTTTGCTATAAAATGAAGATATCATCAAAAACTTAAACAGGTTCACCAAACATCCACGTGGGTCCCTGTTCAGGACTGAGCCTTCACTATCTAGTCTACTGTTACATACATAATAGTTCACAGTTTGCTACATGACTCTTTCTTGTTCTTTGAATACTGAAATGTTTGTGTTGATGAATATTAAGATTCAGAATAAAAATAAAATTTAATTAAAAAATTAGGTCTTATTTTTTTTTAAATGAACTGATATTTTTGGTTTTGTTTCTGTTGAGTTATTTCAGTCATGTCCAACTCTCTGTGATGCCATTTGGAGTTTTCTTGGCAAAAATATGGGAGGCTAGATTTGAACTCAATTCTTCTTGACTCTAGACTGGAGACTCTATCCATTGTGCCACCTAACCTCATTTTTGTTTTTATATCACTTGAATTTCCATCTGTATCCTTCTCTCTCCCAGAAGACCATCATATATAACAAATATTATTTTTTTAAAATGGGGGAAGAGGAAAAATAATCAGTTAATAAATACACAAGAAAAAAAAAAGCTATGACAACATATTCAGCGTTTCATACTGGTGGATCTCCCACTTTGCAAAGTAGTCAGGGGAGGTATCTTTTCATAGATATACTTTGTTTTTGTAATTTTGCATTATTCATTTTCAATTATTTTGTGGTTGTTCTTTCCACTTATATTGCTGTAATTATTGTATATATATTTTCTTGCTTCTCTTAACTTTGCCTTGTTGCATATGTCTTATTTCTCTGCTCTTGTATTCATAATTTCTTACAATATAGTAGCATGCCATTATATTCATATACAACCATTTGCTTAGCTGTTTCCTAATTGATGGTTAGCTATATTGTTTATAATTCTTCAGTCTTTTTAATCAATAACCTTCTTGGAATATGAAGTTAGCAGAGGAATCTCTGAATAAAAGGGGATGATTTACTTTTTAATCCAATTCTCATTTTACAGATGGGAGAACTGAGGCCCAGAGAAGGGAAGGAAGGACCCAAAGTGAGAAAATAGACCTAATTAGAACTCAGATTTCTAAATGCATGGTTCTGTAAACCACATTGCTGTCCCCACTTTTTGTCTTCTTTGGGGGTGAATGCACAAAGATGGAGCTGAAGTAGATGTTTCAAAAAAGAAAACTATGAAGAATATTGCTTCATGTGGCCTAGCTGTATCAGATCTAAAATTATATTATAAAGCAGTAGTTACCAAAACCATCTGGTATTGGCTAAGAAATAGCTTGATCAATGGAATAGGTTAGGTTCAAAGGACAAAACAGCCAATAACTTTAATAATCTAGTGTTTGACAAACCCAAAGACCCCAGTTTTTGGGATAAGAACTCATTATTTGACAAAAATTGCTGGGAAAATTGGAAATTAGTATGGCAGAAACTAGGCATTGACCTACACTTAACACCGTACACCAACATAAAGTCAAAATGGATTCATGACTTATGCATAAAGAATGAGTTTATAAATACATTGGAAGAGTATAGGATAGTTTACCTCTCAGACCTGTGGAAGAGGAAGGAATTTATGTCCAAAGAAGAACCAGAGATCATTATTGATTACAAAATAGAAAATTTTTGATTATATCAAATTGAAAAGTTTCTGTACAAACAAAACTAATACAGACAAGATTGGAAGGGAAACAATAAACTGGGAAAACAGTCAAAGGTTCTGATAAAGGCCTCATTTCCAAAATATATAGAGAATTGACTCTAATTTATAAGAAATCAAGCCGTTCTCCAATTGATAAATGGTCAAAAGATATGAACAGACAATTCTCAGACAAAGAAATGGAAACAATTTCTAGCCATATGAAAAGATGCTCCAAGTCATTATTAATCAGAGAAATGCAAATTAAGACAACTCTGAGATACCACTACACACCTGTCAGATTGGCCAGAATGACAGGGAAAGATAATGCGGAATGTTAGAGGGGATGTGGGAAAACAGGGACACTGATACATTGTTGGTGGAATTGTGAACACATCCAGCCATTCTGGAGAGCAATTTGGAACTACACTCAAAAAGTTATCCAACTGTGCATACCCTTTGATCCAGCAGTGTTACTACTGGGCTTACCCCAAAGAGATACTGAAGAAGGGAAAGGGACCTGTATGTGCCAAAATATTTGTGGCAGACCTTTTGTAGTGGCCAGAAACTGGAAAATGAATGGATGCCCATCAATTAGAGAATGGTTGGGTAAACTGTGATATATGAATGTTATGGAATATTATTGTTCTGTAAGAAATGACCAGCAGGATGAATACAGAGAGGCTTAGAGAGACTTACATGAACTGATGCTAAGTGAAATGAGCAGAACCAGGAGATCATTATATACCTCAACAACAATACTGTATGAGGATGTATTCTGATGGAAGTGGATTTCTTTGACAAAGAAAAGATCTAACTTAGTTTTAATTCATTAACGATGGACAGAAGCAGCTACACCCAAAGAAAGTACACTGGGAAATGAATGTAAACTGTTTGCATTTTGATTTTACTTCTGGGTTATTTTTTACCTTCTGAATCCAATTTTTCCTTTGCAACAAGAGAACTGTTCAGTTCTGCACACATATATTGTATCTAGGATATACTGTGACATATTTAACATGTATAGGACTGCTTGCCATCTGGGGGAGGGGGTGAGGGGAGCGAGGGGAAAAGTCGGAACAGAAGTGAGTTCAAGGGATAATGTTGTAAAAAAAATTACCCAGGCATGGGTTCTGTCAATAAAAAGTTATATATATATAAAAAGAATATTGCTTCATGTTGCCCTCTCCTCATTCCTTCATACCTTTAACACTCATACCTCTAGTTCCTCTCCATCCTGGGAATTTCAGGTCAGAGACAGAGAAGAGATTGTGATCCTCATTTTCCAAATGCAGAAAACTAAAACTGGAAAAGAAATGAATTTCCCAGCACCTGACCACTATATCCATTGCAACTTGGGTCAACCTATTCCCATTGACATTCCCTCAACACATTTTACACATTTTTGTCTCTGCCTTATTTCAACATTCCTCCTTAATCCTACCTGTCTTTGAAAACCCAAATCAAATTCCTCTCTCTTTAGGAAGCTCTCCCCAATCCACCTTGATCTTTCTCAGCTGAACTCTTATCACACTGAGTCATTAGGCTTTTATCCTGTGACTGATTATTACCTCAGTATTCCTAACCAGGCTGTAAATTCCCTGAAATCAGAGCCCCCATCTTTTCCTTCCTTAGCATCCTTTTAGAACAGCCTATCCTTCAAACATTAATGAATGGTTGAAAAAAAAAACTTATTAATGATAATAGCTTACATTTCTTTAAAAACTTTTAAAAAAGAACTTTTCAAAGCAGTTTCCTTATGAAAACTCTATGAGGAAGTATTTCAAGGATTATTATCACCATTTGACAGATGGGGGAATGAAGTTGACTTACTTGAGGTCACAGAGCAAATATGGGATAAAGCTGAAACTTGACCTCTCAAGTATTCTGACTTCAAGTTTAGCATTCTTTTCCCTCTACCAGCATGTTTCCCCACCATCTTGTATTGATGAATTGATAACTGGCTTGTGGTTCTCCACTGAGGCTACCACATAGCTTCCAACCATTGGTATTTGAGGTGAATCATTCATTCTTGTCTCCCACCTTACTGGGCACTAAAGAGAGATGGGAACATATCTGATTCCTACAGAAGCTGCCATTACTGATTTTTTTTCCTTTTTCCTTTTTTTTTTTTTTCTGAGGCAATTGGGGTTAAGTGATTTGCCCAGGATCATATAGCTAAGAAGTGTTAAGTGTCTGAGGCTAGATTTGAACTCAGGTCCTCCTGATTTCAGGGCTGGTGCTTTATCCACCACCCAGCTAGCTGACCCTTTTTTTTTTTTCCTTTTTAAAGTTTTATTGATGCTTTAAAAATTCTCACTTTCCAATCTCTCCTTACCCAAATAGAAGCCTCTTTTTTAATGAAGAAGTATAGTTAAGTAAAACATATCATTCTGATAGTATATATCACATTCCTTAATATGCCCAAGAGTCTCTTATAATAAAAAAAAAGTCAAGCAAAACCAACCAATACAGCAATTATGTCTATTAATATCTGTTCATTTGGCACCTGTATTCTTTGCTACCTCCTTTAATCCCAGAAATGAAAATGATGTTTTATCCTTTGTTCTCTGGATCAATCTAGTGTCTATTTGTCTAATATAAATATATGTATATATTATATGAGTTCATTTGCCTTTTTGTTTTATTTTTATTTACATTATTATAGTCAATTATTTTTAAAATTCTGCCTTCTTTACTTTATATCCGTTCACATAAGTCTTTCCATTATTTCTTTGAGTTCTTCAAATGAGTTTTCAATCACCATCTTTCAATGACCTTTTCTCTTTTGAGAGCCATGCAAATGGTTTATTATGTGTTTTCCTTATCCTTAGTGCTACCACTTACCAACCTTCAGATCATTCTCTCAATTTTCTCATGTCTTTTATATTTGGCCAATTTCCACTCAATCCCTGACATCATTCTTGGGGATTTCAACATTCAGGTTAATAACCTCTACAGTAAAGTGACCATAGAATTATTTAGCCTCCACAACTCCAATGACCTATTTACTACTTCATCTCACTTCATCCACACCCTAACTGATTACACCTTAGACCTCATCATTTCATGGAATTTTGCCATCTCCAAGATCCAGAACTTTGAAATTCCACTCTCTAAGACATTCCACCTCCCCCACTTTCTTTCTCTCTAAACAAAACTGTTTGTATTATAGGGAACTCTAGCTTTTTAGAGGCAGTGTGCTATAGGAGAAAGCATATATCTGGACAGTTAAAAGACCTGAGTTCAAACCCCAGCTCTCTTATACTACTCACGTGATTCTCTTAGATTACTTAACCTCTTTAGGCTCAAGTTTTCTTAGCTGTTAAAATGAGGGGTTTGGATTAGATTATCTTCATGTTTTCTTCCAACTCCTATCCTATCCATCCTTATTGTTTTAGTCCATCTACTCCACTTTGACTTCATTCATTTCCATAACTAGATTATTCAAATGTTCCACCAGCTACCACCATAAATTCCCTTGTCCCCTAAACTTGCAACTTTTTCAGCATGTGAATTCTCATTCCACTTTCACTTATTGCTAGGCTTCTGCTCTCAATGGTCCTAGATAAAATCTTGAAACTGAGTTGAATTTTATTCACTACAAGTTTATGGTACAGACTTTTATTTGGACCATTTATGGCACACAGCAATACATTCTTGATTTTTAAAAATTTCATTCCTCATAGCAATAGTTCTGGACTAGTTCTTGTTTTTACCTCAACCTCTTATTTCTTCTCTCATCTCTAAATGACCACCTTTCAGCAAATAACCTATTTCACTGAGAAGACTGGAAGCATCCCTTTGGTGCCTCTTCTTTGTGCCTCCTGCCTTCTCTACGTAATCTTCCACTGTCTTCTCTTTTGACTTGATAGTCATAGAACCACAAAATCTCTCAGAAGGGACCTAATAGGCTAATCATAATTGAATAAGAATTTTCTTCATCACATAATCAACTAATGGTCATCTGTTCTTTGCTTGAAGTCTTCTACTGAGGGGGATCCTACCACTTCTTGAGGTAGCCCATTCCATGGGGGACAACACTATTGTCCAGGAGGTTTTTTCTTTTGATCATATCTTAATATATCTTTCTGCCATTTTTGTTCAATACTTCTAATTCTATCCTCTGGATATCAAGAAAAGCCTCTTTTAAATATTTGAAAAAGCTGTATCTACTCTAAGTCTTCTCCAGGTTAATCACACTCAGTTCCTTCAACTAATTCTGAAGGGACATGAATTCAAGACCATTTACAACTTTGTCACCTTCCTTTGTACACTATCTAGCTTATCAGTATTCTTTATACTATGTGGCTCCCAGAACTAAACACAATACTCTGAATGTGTTCTAACCCGAGCACCCGAGTTACCAGGAGAACTGTACAGGAGAACTATCACTTCCTTATTTCTGCCAATTATCTTTCTCATTGCCATCTAAAATTGGATTAATGTTCTTGGCCACCATATTATGCTGTTGACTTGTATAAAGATTTTATTCCTGTAAAATATTTAGCTCAGATCCTAATAATTCCATTTTCTCAACATATTTCACATCAGACCCCTTCTTTCTATACCCATTCTTACCACCCTCACACAAGTCTTGTAACTGTGAGACTGGACTACTGCAATAGATGGTTTACAGGTCTTCCCCTTTGCTCTATTACAATTCAGTTTTTACATTTTATCAGAACAATTTTTCTTTGGGACTATAGGACATTTTATACATTTTTTAGTTATTTTGAATAGGACTTTTCTATTTCCTTTCAGATTTTGTTACTGCTATCTAGAAATACTTTGACTTTTATGGGTTTATTTTATATCTTATTACTTATCGAGGCTATTGTTTCAATTAATTTTTTTTTTTTGGTGATTCTCTAGGGTTTTCTAAGTAAACCGTTATGTGATCAGATAGTAGGGGTAGTTTTATCTCCTCTTTGTTTATGCCTTTAATTTCCTTTTCTTGTCATTGCTATTATTAGCATTTTTTGAATTATGCAAAATAACAGTAGGGGAATAATTGGTTTTCTTATATGTAATTCTGGTCTTCTCATTCTTGGACTCAAAAATTTTCAGAAGTTTCTTATTGTCTACAGAAATCAATTTTAGACTTCACCTAGCATTCAAAGATCTCAAAAATCTGAATTCTATTTTTCCACCTCTCCCACTTTCTTTCTCGCTAAACAAAATCATTTGTATCTAGTTCCTTAGAAGTAGTATGGTACTGTGGAAAGCATATATCTGGGCAGTTAAAAGACCTGAGTTCAAACTTCAGCTCTCTTATACTACTCCTATGATTTTTTCAGACTTATCTACCACTCCCCCTCTGCCCTCTGCCACTTTATAAATTTTATAAGAGGGGTTATTCTTTGTTCTTAACCATGCTTGGTGCTCTCCTGCCTTTGTGTTTTTGTTCATATTGTCTTCTATTCCTATAATTAATCAACAGAAAATGAATAAACAGCTGTTATGCATGCATCTGTTCTAGGTACTTTGCTAGGTGATGAGGATATGAAGACAAAAGTGAAATAATTCCTACCTTCAGGGAATTCACATTCTAGCTAGTGAAACAAAATGTACTCCTAGAAGAAGATACTCTATACACACTCGTGTGTGTGTGTATGTGTATTTATGTGTGCATACATATTAGATATAAATTAATTTCAACTGATTGCAGGAGATCAGAAAAGTCCTCCTATAGAAAGTAGCACTTGTGCTGAGATTTGAAGGAATCTAGGGATTCCAAAAGATGTTGATGAGGAAGAAGTGTATGTAAAGGCATGGAGAAGAGATGAAATGTCCATATATGAAAGACAACAAGTAAGTCAATTCTACCAATACATAATATAT
Source organism: Sarcophilus harrisii (assembly GCF_902635505.1). Classification (NCBI taxonomy): domain Eukaryota; kingdom Metazoa; phylum Chordata; class Mammalia; order Dasyuromorphia; family Dasyuridae; genus Sarcophilus; species Sarcophilus harrisii. The sequence continues at coordinate 225,714,153 of NC_045427.1, forward strand.
GTAATAAATTAGGTACTAGACTTTTAGCTAGATTATGGAGAGCTTTACATAAGAAGCCTGTACTTGTGATATTGAGTATGATATGATATGATAAACATTTATAAAGTAGCTATTATGTGCAAGATACTGTCCTAAGTACTGAGGACACAAATAAGAAAAAAAGACAACAAGTGCCCTCAAGGACCTTACAATCTAATGTAGGAAGACAATGCACAAAAGGAAGCTGAAAAGAGGAGTGAAAAGAGGGGGGTCAGAGGATACCCAGTACGGAGGCATCATAATAGTGGTGTAATTGTTACCAAGTTGGTGGGAAATGAAGAGATGGCTGGGATTTTCAATCCTCTATAAATGGAGGCTATGGAGGAGTTTTTTGTTCCATTCTTCAGCTCTCCTATCTGAGAGACAGACTTGTACTATTTACTCAGTAAGAAGTAAGGCTATCGATGAGGTATGTGTACCAAAGCTGAAGCAATTTCCTGGTGATTAGCTTATCCTGGGAGGATGGGACATAATCATAATGATAATAATGATAGAGTAAAACCAAGTAATTGGTGGCAAAGGAAGAATTTAAATGTCTTACCTCTCCCTTTTTATTTGCTGAATTTCCTATCCATCCCTTAAAGATTAACTCAAATGTCACATACTTTGGGAAACTTGTCCTGATCCCTCATTGCTTAAAACTTTTCTCCTAAAGTCCCATAGAAAATTCTGTTCTATACCTGTCTAATACCTTTTTAAAATAATATTGTCTGTAAAAAATATTTTTGTTGATATTATCTGTTTCTTAGATCTCTGTTCTTTTCCCCAAAGAGCCATCTTATATGACAAATAGTATTTTTTTTAAAGAGTGGGGAAAAAAGTTAGCATAGCTCATTAATATATTGAAAAAGTCTGAAAACATGTGCATTGTATAATAATATTTATGGACTTTTCATCTCTATGAATAAGTTGGTTGGAGATGTCTTCTCATATTTCTTCATTCAATTCTCATATAATCTTTTAAATTTCATTAGATTTACTTTTGATTTTTTGGAGTGTCATTGGTCTTTCCATTTGTGTTGCTGTAGTTACTATATATATTACTATCTTGCCTCTGCATACTTCACTTTGCATCAGTTCATATAGATCTTTCCATGCTTCTCTGCCTTGATCACACACATCATTTCTTTCAGCACAGTAATATTCCATTACATTCGTGGACTACAATTTGTTTAGCCATTTCCAAATTGATGGACATCTATTTTGTTTCCGATTCTTAGTGATCACAAAAGTGTTGCTATTGCTGTTTTGGAGTATAAATAGATTTCCTCCCCTCTCCTCCTCATTGATGGCTTCCTTGGAGGCATAAGCAGAGTAATGGAGTGTCTGGTTCAAAGAGTACAGACACTTTAGTCATTTTATTGGCAAAATTTGAAATTGCTTTCCAAAATGATTGAACCACTTCACAGCTCCATCACCAATGTGCTAGTGTGCCTGTATTTTCCCCCTCTTATATTGTCATTTTGGAAGGGTCATTCCCCCTACCTCCCCAATTTTCAGGATGTGAGATAAAACCTCAGTGTTTTGAATTGCATTTCTCTGTATTATAAATGATTTAGAGCATTTTTTTTAATGATTCTGAATACTTTGCTGTTTGTTTTTTTAGGAATTATTTGTTATATCCTTTTACCATTTATTTATTAGACAATGACTATTAGTCTTACATATATTTATTAATCATTTATATAGCTTGGATATCAAGTCCTTACTGGACAATTGTGATACAAATTTTTTTCCCTCCTATTTGACTAGTTCCTTTTTAATCCTTGATGCATTAATGGTTGCCAGTCATAATCTTTTAAGTTTAAAATAATCAAAGTTATCTATTTTATTTTTTGTAATTGTTACTATCTCTTGTTTGGTTATAGTTACATCTCCTACCCATAGCTGTGAGAGATATGTGATATATTTCTCTTTTAATTTTTCTTATAGCATGATCTTTAAAATTAATGTCCTCTATCTATTTAAATTGAAACAGCTAGGTAGTATAGTGGATGGAGTACGAGGCCTGGAATTAGGAAGATCTGAGTTTAAATATTAGCTGTATGACCTTGGACAAATCATAAATCCTATTTGCTTCAGTTCCTCATCTGTAAAATGGTGTCACAGTGGAGTAGGAAATGGCAAACCACTCCAATATTTTTTTCGAAGCAAACTTAATGGACAAAGTCCATGGAATTACATAGAGTTGGTTACAACTGACCAATAACAACATCCATTTAGAATGTATTGTAGAGTATGGTATAAAGTTTTAGTGTAAGTTCAATTTCTACCAGACTGCTTTCTAGTTTTCCCACAGTTTTTAATCACATAGAAAGCTTTTTCTTGATTATTTTCTACTTTATCAAGCACTGAATTATTGAGTTCTATTGTTTCTGAATTTCCCTTTTCTAGTTTGTTCTATTGATTTATCTCTCTATTCTTTAACCAATACCAGATGGTTTTGATGTGTGCTGTGTTATAATATAATTTGAGGGCTGGAGTTGCTATTCCCCTTTTGTTCTAACTTTATTATTTCCCATGATATTCTGATATTATGTCATAATTATCTGTGTTGGTGTCTTATTATCCTATTAGATAGTAAACTCTTCTTGATGACAGAGATAGTGTCTTATCCAAACTTTGTCTCTTCCCCAATGCTTTGCTCACTGTAGATATTTAATATTCATTGCTATTGTTATCGTGGTAGCAGCATCCTGTTTCCTATGGTGTTCATAAAAGCTCTTGCTCTTACTAGTTAAGCCAAGAACAGCCTAGCACCTCAGGTAGGTGGAGGGGGATGTATCGAAGGTTCCACTGGGATAGGAGGGATCTCTCTGAAACAATGTCATCTTGACCCAGTTAATGTTTACTATGGGAAATTTATCAGGGCAAAGAAGACAAAGAGATCAATTCCTACCATCAAACCACAAGAGGAATCTTTGAAATCTTCTGTTAGTTTGGTACAGTGGGTGGGTCAGAGAGGACCTGTTTATCTGCATGTATCTGAATCTGGCAGAGATATGAGCACACGTATATGGATATGCAGGATGGTTCTTGTATAGCAGTGTGTGCCTGTTCAGGAATGAGTGTGTGTGAGTATCTGGATGTATTGGGTTTGGTCGCATGTGTGGCTTATGTGCTCATACAAATATTTCATTTTATCCTTTCAACAATCTGGGAAATATGCACCATTACTACAGTTTACAGATAAAGAAACTGAGTTGCAGAGAGTATTAAGCGTCTTGATCAGGATCACACAGCTAATGAGTACCTGAAGTAGAATTTGAATTCAGGACTTCTTGATTACAAATTCAATGTTTTATCTTCTGTGATACCTAGATACCTGTGAATGATTATTTATATGCAGGAGCATATGAATGTGTGGTTGTGTACATATGCATATAAATGTGTTTGTCTATTTTGTTATTAAATTTTTGTCCTGACAGTCTTTCTAGAATCAGAAACAATCAATATTCAGAATAATGACCCTGAGGCATTTCAAGATCCTAAAGTGCCTTCTGAATCACCAAAGAATGATTAACTTGGGTGAAGTTTTACTAGATCTGAAGTAGAGGCATTCAGGAGTAGTGGATTGAGAGCTAGCCTTACAGTCAGTTTGTTTGGTTTGACCCTTACTGGCTGAATGACCTTGGACAAGTTCCTCTTGGTGTCCCCCATCCCCACACCAGAGAATCCTCTATTACTATAATTGCAGAGCAGTTGCTGGTTCCCCCCTCTTTCCCCTCCCTTCCTCCCCTAAATAGCAAGTAATTCAATATAGGCTAAAAATGTGCAATTCTTTTAAACATATTTGCACATTGGATGAAGGAAATTCCCTACACCAAACAAATCCTGAGCCTAAGCCAACTCTAATATTCTTTTTTCCCCCATAGTCTTCCAGCTCTAACCTTCTACAGCCCAAAGATTCTTTTTTTGCTGAGGCAGTTGGGGTTAAGTGACTTGCCCAAGGTCACACAGCCAGGAAGTAGCCCAAGGATTCTTTAAATTCCACTATTCTAGATCTGGGGATAATCTTTGTGTGAATTCTATCTGTCTGGGATGGGAACAGATAGGGAATGAGTCAATGAGTTAGTCAGCAAGCATTTATTTAGTACTTACTATTTACTTGGAGCCATTTTGAGAACCAGGGAAACCAAGAAAAGCAAAAAGAGTCCCTGCCCTCAAGCAGCACACATTCCAATGTGGGGGATTGGGTGGGGAAGGAAGTAAAGGGTAAATCATTAGGTGTTTTTGATATATTTACAGAGTAAATAGAAGTTAATCTCAGCCAAGGATAGGCCCAAGAGCCATAGAAGGACAAAAGGGATATAAGAGATTCTTATCTCTAGTAGATATATAAAGTCCTCAAAGCTCCTTTCTATGAATAGCTAACATTTATAGAAAACTTATTATGTGCCAGGCATCATGCTAAGTATTTCAGAACGATTATTTCATTTGATCCTCACAACAACCCTAGGAGAGAGGTGCTATTATTATCCCCATTTTATGGATGGGAAAACTGAGACAAATAGAGTGATTTGTCTAGAGGTCACATAGCTAGTGAATATCTGAGGCCAATCATTTGAACTCAGGTCCTGACTCCAGATCCAGACTCCATCCAACACATTAACTAGCTGCCCATATGACTTATTTTATGTGAATGTTACAGTGACTCCAAGAAGTAGGTAGGTAATTCTTTTTTTTTATCCCCATTTATAGATTAGGAAACTGATTCTGGCTAAGGAGCACAATTACAGGGAGCGACTGAGTTGTTAGAAACTAGTCTTTTGCATATCAGTCCAAAGTTCTTTCATTTCTCCCAGTCCAGGGGTTTATTTTTTTTTTTCTCCTTTACATTAAGAAAACCTATGGAATATAAGATCCTACTGATCTCTGGGTGAGAAAAATAGTTGGCTATGCAGAAGATAGCATATTTATAGAACTGGGAATTGATAAACTCCTCCAGAACATGCCTAAACTATTTTTTAAATATATATATTTCTTTTGCTGAGGCAATTAGAGTCAAGTGACTTGCCCAGGATCTGATAACTAGGAAGTGTTAAGTGTCTGAGGTTGGATTTGAACTCAGGTCTTCTTGATTTCAGAGCTGATACTCTATCCATTGGGCTATCCAGTTGTCCCCATACTTAGACTTCTAATGGCTATGGAGCAGTGGAGAAATAGAAGTTTACAAGTAATTGTTCCTGAGCTTGTCTAAACATACACAGGAATCTGTAAGCAGGGACAAGGAAATCCTTCTGATACTTGAGGCCCTTCCCACTTTGATGCTTGGGATCCTAGAGCCCAAAGACAGAATCCTAAAGGTTTTGAAGTTAGGAGAACTTTAGAAAACAGATGTCAAATCTTTAGAGAAAGTCAAAAAATAAGGGGAAAAACGATAGCATATTTCTTTATTTGATCAAGGAATTTATCAATGAAAATGATATACTTCAAAACAGAATATGTGCATAACAATTCTAGCCTTTTCTTTATTTGTAAATAACCCAAAAGTCTCTCTGAGGGGAAATAGCTGTATTGTTTCTTTAGTAAAAAAAAGTTTAAAATTCCATAATATAGGCAGTTAAGAGGAAAAGTACTACATGTGGAGTCAGGTGATATAGGTTTCAATTTCTTCTGTGCAGTTATTACTTGTATGACTTGGATCAATCAATGAACCCAGTTTCCTCATCTCTAAAAGTGGAGAGAATTGGAACTGCATCACTTTTTTTCCCCCCTGGGTTTTTTTTTTTTTTTTAAATTTATTACTTCATTGTCTCTGATATGTTTTATTTGTTTATTTTTAATAATAGCTTTTTATTTTCAAAATACATGCAAAGATAGTTTTCAACATTACCTTGCAAAACCTTGTGTTCCATTTCCCCCCCTCTTTCCCCTACCTTCCTCCCCTAAATAGCGAGTAATCCAATATAGGCTAAAAATGTGCAATTCTTTTAAACATATTTCCACATTTATCATGCTGCACAAGAAAAACCAGATCAAAAAGAAAAAAAAAAAAGCAAGCAAACAACAACCAAACATGTGAAAATACTATGTTGTGATCCACATTCAGTCCCAATAATCCTCTTTCTGGGTGCAGATGGCTCTCTCCATCATAACTCTATTGGAATTGCCCTGAATCACCTCATTGTTGGAAAGAGCCATGTCTATCAGAATTGATCATAGTATAATCTTGCTATTGCTGTGTACAAAGTTCTCCTGGTTCAACTCACTTCACTTATCAATTCATGTAAGTCTCTTTAGGCTTCTCTGAAGTCATCCTGCTCATCATTTATAGAATAATATTCCATAGCATTCATAGATCATAACTTTTTCAGCCATTCTCCAATAATGGGCATCCTCAGTTTCCAGTTTCTTGCCACTATAAAAATGGCTACCACAAACATTTTTGCACATGTGGGTCCCCTTCCCTTTTTTTATGATCTCTTTGGGATATAAGCCCAGTAGAGACACTGCTGAATCAAAGGGTATGCACAGTTTGATAGCTCTTTGGGCATGGAATTACATCACTTTTGTGGAGTCTCTTCCAGTTCTAAATTTGTGATCTAGTCCAATGTCATTTTGCAGATGGAAAAACTGAATCCTAAAAAGCCAAGGTTTCGTGGGAGACAGGTAGGAAGATTTTGTGAAGACTACTGGGTGGGAGGAATGGTAGAAGGGGAACAGATGCATCCAGTCATTTTCCAAGGAAGTCATGGGGTAATGAAGTCTTCTAACTTGGGATTTCCCTTCTCTCTTGGCTGGCAAGGTTAGAGTGAGCCCTGAGGATTCCTGTTCTGAGTCCAAACTAGGGTTGTGTTGGGGGGTGGTGTCCGTGTATGCATGTATGAGACCTGCTTAGAAACCTGCTCTGAGTGCTTTATCTACATCATTATTTTCCTCTTCATAGTAATTATGGGATCAGACACTCCCCACTATGTTTCTCTGAATAATAGTGAGCTCTCTTATCAGAGGCATCTCAAAGCTCTTCGAAAACAGTCATTAATCAGATCTCACCACCCTCTAGCAGGTATGGTACTAGGGAAACTGAGGGACAGGGAGGCCTAGCAATTTGTATAGAGTCACACAGCATGGTAAAAGGTGGGAGGGCTCAGATTGGCTAAAATTTCCTGACCCTTCCTCTAGACTGTACAGTTCCTCTAGCTGGGGAGGAGAACAGATGCTTGATGATAAAGTGACAGGTGCTATCACTTGATAAAAATGAATTTTGCTCTTGGAGAAGGGGAAGAAATAGGTGGCAGGTAGCAAAGAGTTCATCCACTTGGATGTGAGGAATGGATGTCATTGTGGTAGAAAGAGCAATAATTTCAGGCCACATTTCTTTGGTGCTTTCTATATTGCAAAACATTTTTCTTTGGAGTTGAGAGGGCTGAGCTTGGATCCTACCTTTGTTAACTTGTTTCCTAAGTAACCAGACCAAGGTGATTCTCCTCCCTGGGTCTCAAATTCTTTACTTGTAGAATGAGGGACTTGCCATAGGTAAGGCCCTATTTTCAACATGTTTTTCTGAACTAGCAGGCTTCCTCATTTGAAAACTTTGTTTCAGCTCTTCCACTTATTCTCTATGGGAACCTGGGCAGGTTATTTTTTCTAAGTCTCAATTTCCTCATCTGTAAAATGGGGAATAGTAATAATTCCATATCCTTCTTTGGGGTCATCATGGTAAGGAGAGATTATGTGGAAGAAACTTTAAAGGGCTAAAAAATGGGAGCTATAATTGTAATTATTAGTCTCCCCTTGGTTGGTTCAGCTTCTCTGAGGAACTGCCTTTGAGGTGAGCACTGAGGATGGTGGGTCCTCCCCTTGTCTCCTCTCCCTGGGGCCCTCCTCCTCAGCCCCCTCTAGAGCCCTGTGGGGCTTCCAAGGTGGCGTCTTAATTAAGGAGGTTCAGTCAGCCCTTTAAAACCCTGGGGGAATGGGCCACAAAAAAACACAGAGAAGACAGAGGTCTTGGTCCTTGGGTGCCCATTTAGCACCTATGTGGTCCTGAGTGTAGTCTATCCAGTATTCTCTGACCTGATGACCAAGGGCCATGGAAGGAGAATTCCCTTTGGTAGAGCCATTGAGAATTCTTGTTCTTTCCATAAGTTAGCTATTGTTGTTCTGGGTTTGTTGTTTTTTCCCTCCTCCTCCTTCTTCTCCTTCCCCTGTCTGTGTGGGAGGCAGCGGCATTATTTAATGAGGCCCCAGCCCGTGCCAAGAACAGCTGGAGAAGTTTAAACAAGTTCTGGGTGAGGTGAGTTTCGTGGGCTGGGCAGGGCCTGGAATGAGCCACAGTGCCCTGGCCAATTGCCACCTCACCTTTCCTAGGGCCCCCTAGCAGGGGGAGGTCTGAGAGACCCTCTTATTACAAGAGGTTCTTTAGAGGCAGACCCCCTGAAGACCTTGCTGGATGGGAATGGAGTTTTGGGATGGCAGGATGAGTAGGAAGAGTAAAGAGAGAGTTCACCTCATCCCAAGAGGGTTTCTGGTTCTAGACAGTGTCTATCCTTTCAGCTCTGGAGTTCTATGTTCTAAAATCTCCTCCATTCTAGCAGTTTGTGTTCTATGTTCTGAGACCCTTTCCATCATTTTATATTCTATGTTCAGAACTCTGACATTGTGTTTCATTAGGTGCCAAGTTTCCTTCAGCTTTGACATTTTGGGTTCTGTGCTCTAAAGGCCATTCTAGGGAGGAACTTGGGAAACTGAGGTGGGAAAGGCTGAGAATAAATCTCTGGCAGGATAATTCTCCTTATGACAGTGCAGGAGATAATTATTACCTTCCTTTCTCCTATCCCTTCCAGGAACTTTAGGAACCTCAGCAACCTCTTTCCCTCCCCCCAACTGAGGCAGTGAATTTCAGAAGGAAGTCCAAGGATTGAGATACTACCTAAATCTGATCCATTCTTAAACTCTTCACTCGCCCTTTTGAATCATAGCTGAATTTTGAGTTCCAGCTCTGCCCCATCCTAGCCATGTAATGTCACCCTGAGCCTCAGTTTCTCTATCTGTGAAATGTGGGTAAAAAATTATACTACTTATAATACCCTAGAGTTATTGTAAGAAAAAGTGCTTTATAAACTTTAAGACAGTATAGAAATAGGGGCTACTGCTATGTTTATTGTTTCTTAGGCCCTATCAGATGGCTCCTATATTCTCTTTTCAGAGAATCAGTGGGATGGAGGAGAAAGACTATAACATTCATAGTCAGAGAACTTGGTTCTGAATCTTCTCTGATACATATTCATTATAACCTTGTATCTTTACCTATCTGAGCCTTAGTTTCCTTCTTTGCAAAATGAGAGTGTTGGAACTGATAATTTCTAAGGATCCTATCAATTCTAAATCCTCAAATTTTATGTGATGTCAGTGCATGAGGATGCATGTCCAATGCATGAAGACAGTGGTAGCTTAGGACAACTTGCTTTTCCAGATACAGGGATGGGTTTAATTTGAGTCATTCATATTCTCTTGCCTTTATGACCAAGGGGAGGTTGTCAGACCAGGCTCCAAGCTTGGTCTGTGGTCATGGAAGAAAGCAATGGTACTTGGCCCCCATAATGGAACCCCTGATCTTGACCTTTTTGTGGAGTTTTCACTCATGTGTAACTCTTTGTGACTCTATTTGGGGTTTTCTTGGCAGAGATGCTGGAGTGGCTTGCCATTTTCTTCTCTAGCTAGTTTTACAAATGAAGAAACTGAGGCAAGCTGGGTTAAGTGACTTATCCAAGGTCACACACCTAGTGAGTGTCTGAGGCCAGATTTGAATTCAGGAAGATAAGGCTTCCTGCCTGGTACTTTATCCTTTGGGCCATGTAGCTGCCCTTTGACCTGCCTAGCATCAGGCCAATTCCAAACAGAGAGAACACTGGACTTGGTATCAGGAGACTCAGATTCATCTCCTGACTTTGATAATTACTATCTATATGAGTATAGGAAATTACTTCATTTATTTGTGCCTTGGTGTCCCTGTCTATAAAATGGGGATATTTATACTTATAATCTCTACTTCACAAGGCTCTTTGGAGAAAAGTGTTTTGTTGTGAGCAAAATGTTCTGGAAATATGAGTTGTCATGAGAGAGATTTCTTCTGGGTAGGGTTTGTTGTCCCAGGAAGCTGGCTGGGCTCCCGGGTTTTGTGGGCAAGAGGAGAAGGGGCATGGAAACCTTTCCTGGGCTGGTCCAGGGCACAGGGGGAGACTGGTGTCATTTGACCGTGAAAGCTCAGGATGGGAAAGGCTGAATGAAGGCAGAAGCAAGCCACAAGTTCTGGCTCAGTCCTGAAGTAGTAGTGGCAATGTTATAAAAATCATTTGTCTTCCCTCTTATTTCTGGTCAGTGATCTCCTTCTACAACCTCCACCCACCCATACCCCATGCAGCTCCTCTGTCCCTTTGACCCAAACATCTCTTTGTCTGGGAGTCTCTTTTCCCTGATGGTTGTTGGCATAGTAGGGAAACTCTGTCCCCATCCCCACCCTCTTCCCGATACCCATGTCAAGCAGACAAATTGACCTAATTATCCTCTAAGCCCATGAGTACTGACGATGTGTTCTAACTACTCAGAGATATCCTGCTCCATGTCTAAGTAGCATGGAATGATAGAAAATGATAGAAAAAATCAAGAACTGGGAGCCAAGACTTTTGAGTGATATAATGGAAAGAGCACCAGATTTGGAGTCAGAGGAAGTAGGTTCAAAGCCTCACTTTGTTACTCAAATGTACATACCTACTCAAGCTGTATGACCTTAGACGGATCCTCTGTTTTCTCATTTATAAATGGAGGGTGTTATTGGACATAGAGATCTCTTCCAGATCTCTATCTGAGATTCTAGTCTTGGTTGGGTCATTGACTCAATGTGACCCAGGGTAGTCCTCTGTTAACTTATCTTTGAAAATAAGAGGATCAGATTAAACATTTGCCAATGTCACTTCCAGGTGAGACATTCTAAGTTCTATGAGCTAAGGTTCTTTTTAGTGCTAATGTTTCAAGTCCTAAGATACTCTTCATGCCTGAAACTCTAGAGTCTATGTTCTATGATTTTATTTCAACTCTGACATTCTCTGTTCTAGGCTTCCTTTCAGTTCTGACATTATATGTTCTCAGGGCTCTTCTAATTCTGATATTCTAAACCCTAGGAGCCCTTCCAATTCTGAGACTGTAAAAGCTTCAAAATTCTATAGCTTCTGCATATGTCAACATGCCCACATCCAAATGCATTTCAATCACAGGGCTCTCAGAGAGCCAGGGAGTCTCTCATCCTTGGCCCATCATAAACCTTGGGGCACCAATTAGCCTGAAGACCCCACCACTGTGGGGCCTGGCTCCATCCCCCCCACCCCCAAGCCTCGGCAGTTAGGAGCATTCCTGCTGCTGGGATGTGGGCCCCGGCAGGATGGTGAGAGCCAACAGGGCTTTTTGCCAATTCCTGCTCACCTTGACAACACGCCTACAGACCAGCACAAAGCGGCCCATTGTTTCAGGAGGATGTTGCTGGAGGAACTGGGTTTGGGGGTGGGGGTGGGGGTGGGGGTAAGGGTAGAACTAGACATTTTACCCAACTCGACTGTGGTTGGCCTTTGACTGAAGTTCACTTTATGACTGAGCACTTCCCCTACTTTCCTCAGCCTTGATTTGGGAATGTGGAGTAGAGGGTAAGCAAGAAACCCATGGAGTATAGGATCTAAAAATATGACCATAGGTAGACAGTTGGGACCCACTGAATATAGTATCATGGAAAAAGCATTGGATTTGAAACTTGTGGATGGGGGCTCATGACCACTCTGCTATTTATTAACCATGGGACATTTCTAGATCCTCAGTTTCATGGGGGCAGGGTTGAAAGAAGTAGACTAGATGATTTCTAAGGTTCCTTGTAGCTCTAAATCCTATGACCTGTGACTATGATCTGTGATGAATGAAGTTGGCAGTCAGGAGGACAATTTTGGGCTTTTAGATCAGGGAAGAAGCAGAGATGGAGGTCTTGTCTGAAGGAGTGGGGACAGAGGGATAGAGAGAGATACAATTCAGGTCCCTGGAGGATGGAGCTATTTATCTCCAAAGGCAGGGAGCCCTGACTTTGTGGGGACTTTGTTAGAATAGATTCAGGGAACCAGAGCAATTAGAAGGGGTAAAGTAGGTCAGAATATTTGTGCCCATGGGATCTAGTAGGGGAATGATGAGGAAAAAAGGAAAACAACATGTTATGGTAGAAAAAAACTGGATTTGATGTTAGAGAACCTAGCTTCAAATGATGAAATAGGGGGACTGCTCTCTAAAAAGGAAATTTACAGAGGTTCCTTTTTTTTGTAAAATGATGGAGTTGAACTAGATCATGGGTTCTTAATCTTTTTTGTTTCATTCACTCCTGTGACAATCTGGTGAAGTTTATGGCCCCCTTTTTTAGAATAATGTTCATAAATGAATTTAATAAAGTATATAGGATTGCAAAGATTATTGAAATTAAAGATGCTCCCTGCCCACCCCCCCCAAATAACCTCCAGGTTAAGAATTTCTGGGTTAGATGATTTCAGTGTCTCTTTCACCTCTAAATCTCATGATACTATTTGCATAGGATAGGCCAATTTCGATTTTGTTTGGTTTATTGACTTGAGGGAAGCTACCTTGAAAAAGAATTGTTATTTGGAAGGAATCTACCCTATGGGCTCCTTCCCTTTGAGGGAGCTGCAGGGCCTGAATCCCTGGTTTCTCTCCCCTGTGGGCTGGTTTCCTCTGACCTTCTCCACTCTGGCCAAGTCAAATGGAATCTCTCAGTTGATGACGGTAACTTTCTAGCTTATTAAAAAATTCTGTTTCTATTTCTATTGTTTGCCCTGTACTGGGATAGGCTTTATAGTAGAAGGAATGCTTACAGGCATCCATGCATGGAATAGGCTTGCACACATGACTAAAGGTCTCCATGGGCATGGTGACATTCAGCACCACTGTCCTAGCCCTTGCTACAGGGAATGGGCATCTGTGTGTATCCAAGTCAAGAACACAGACTGGAGCCTGGACCTTCTTTGGTTTAATTTTCATCTGATGTTCTCATATATGCCACCTGGTCTTATATTCCCAATCATTCTGTCTTTGGGACACTGGTGGGACTAATCTAGCTTTGGATTATACACTCTCTTTTCCTACTTCCTTAGGTCCTTTCCCCCCACCTTCCTCTCTTGTACTGGCTGGCCTAATTTATGTTTGTGCCTCCCAAATAGACTATGATCTCTCTCAAAGAACAGTGTCCTTAGCCTAGGGAGTGAGAAAACAAAACTTTTCAGAAAATCTCAAATCCAACAGGCCACAAGTCTATCACATTCCAAGAAACATGATAGCCTTTGTCCATTCTCAAGGGTCTACACTCAACCATTTACCTATCCCCATTTCCTGTCCCATTCTGATGCTGTTATAGAGAGAAATGGGTTACTGATCCATGTGGGCTCCCAATCGAAGGGAAAGCTTGTCCTGTAAGCTTTTTCCTTGTAGGAGGAGAAAGGCAGAAGCCTGAGCTACCAGACACCTTTCCTAGTTTCTGCTGCCCAGCAACCTGGCTAAACCCAGGGGAAATGATTCAAATTTAGAAGTTGGGGATCTGGACTCAACAAAAATTGCCAGAGGTAAAATATCTCTTAAAGCTCAGAAAAATGAACTTGGAAGGTCTTAGAGCTGGAAAAGACCTCAGAACACAGAATGTGACAAATGGCCATGCTCTTGGAATATGGAATATTAGAGGGAGAAGGGACCCTAAAACATGGAATGCAGAATATCCACTCTAGGAGGGACTATAGAACAGAGGTCTTCAAATATTAGAGTTATAAAGGATCTTAGAGTTCAACTAGTCCAAATCTCAAATTAAGGAATTTGAGATCTAAAGAGGACAATAACTTGTTCCTGATGCCACAGATACTGACAGAGCTAGGAATCTAAGCATCTTAATTCCCTCGGCCAGTGTTCTTTCCTTAATACCATGGGCCTCAATTAATATCACTGGCATCTTACTGGGCCCCATTGACCCTTAGAAAAATCACTAGACTGACAAGGATCATGCCTGAGGCTTCAGGTTGAGGAGCATCAGCTTTGGTTGGGAAGATGGGTAGGGGGAACTCTCCCTGGGGTCTTGCCTGGCCTATCTCTTGATGTCTCCTTTGCTTATTGGGACATGGGCAATAGGGACAGATTATTCTGTCAAGGCACCTAGGGAACTGTACAGATTTCAGAATGCTCAGAGGAATAATTCATTATATTTATCATTATTCCAAATCATTAAGAGTACTGCAACTAGAGGCCCATGATATGCACCCTGCAAAGTATTTTAAATCCATCTGATGATCAGATTGTATGTATGTCCCCAGTGAGGTCAAGTGATATTAACTTCTTTCACCCTCCCTCAGTTAAGCATCTCCACATTGTGGGCCTACAATTATAGTAATTGTGCTCATGCTCATCCTGAATCTATCTGCTCTCTGGATAAGCAACAGGGTATCTGAAAGGGTGATATGACATGCAGAAATAAAAAAAAACAAAACATTTAGATATACAGCCTGAAGGTCCAAGTCCGTATTTTTCTCTTTTACTTCCTTTCTTTGTGATCTTGGGCAAATCATTAACTCTTGGCATTTTAGTTTCTCCCTCTGTAAAATGAATGGGCTGGACTATGAGATCTTTAAATTTTCATCTCTAAATGCTATAAATTTTCTTTGAGTATGTGGCAGTTAGTCTGGCTGCTTTTGAGCTTGATGCTTGGATTCCTCATCTAAAAGATTCTCCCCTAGATTTTATCCTCCAGCCATCTATTTGTTTCCACTACTAACAGCCTTAAAAGACACTCAGAAGCTCCATAACTTCTGAAGTGGTGGGCTCAACTTTCAAGGTCTCTATTGCCCCCTGAAATGAAAGTCTTGTGCTCTCTTTTCATTTCTTCCCCAAGCCTGCCCTGGGACTGGTTGAACAGGTATTAGGAGCAGTCTCTGGAGGAGGAGCTGTTTGAAAATTAATTTTAAAACAATAAATAGGGGCCTGGAAATGTGTCTGGGATTGTGGGGAGGGACTGAGACTGAAAGGGGGAGGCAGTGTTAATAATCCAGGGGGATACCACCTCAAAGTTCCCAGAGAAACTTTAGTTGTCTGGCAAAGCACCTGGGGGGTTGGGCTGGGCTTTGGGGCCCAGCTCCTTCAGGCCTCCAGGTGTGTGTGGGAGTGGATGGAGGGGCGTGGAGTCAGCTACCTGGGCTAAGACACACCTAGGCCCATCCAACCTGGAGCAGCCTCCCTCCTGGGCTCCTTTCCAAATTTCCCTCCTACAGGAAGCCTTCCCTGATTGAGTAGACTTGGGTCAGGAGGGAATATTTCAATAATCCTTCCACTCTAGACAGATGAAAAACCAGATGAAAATGATACTTCCTTAGAAGGGGTAGCTGTAAACAGGAACTCTAACCCCCTCCCCCCCTCCCCCCCATGTGCCCATGAAGACAGTCTACACACAAGTCATCAAGGCAGACTTTCTCCTCCAGGAAACTTTCTCTGACTAATCTAACACATTATCGATCTCTCTCTTTTATAGCAATATCCTGATTATCACTGTACACAATAATATAAAGTGGAAAAAGCTTGGTGTTGGGAAAAACTGGATTAAAATGCTCACTCAGGAGCTGCTAGCTGGCACAGTGGATAGAGTGCTAGGTCCAGAATCAAGAAAATTCTTTCTGAATTCAAATCCCACTTCAGATGCTAACTGTGTAACTCTGGGCAAGTCACTTAACCCAAATTGTTTAAAAAAAAAAGAATTTTTGCTTAGCCCCTTACTAGCTGTGTGAGCTGGACAAGTCACTTCTCTCAGCCTCAGTTTCCTCATCAGTAATCAGAATAATAAAAGTACCTACTTTCATAACACTGGTTTGTTGTGGGGGATCAAATGAAATAACTTCTAAAGTATCATATAAATGCTACTTAGTGTTCTTATTCTTGTTACTTTTATTATTATACCAAGTATCTATTAAATGGAAGGCCTTCAAAAGCAAAGGAAAAAATTAATGCAGCCCCTGTTCCTAATGGGTGATACAACAAATATATGAATAAGTATGATACAAAGTAGACTGTTTCAGGGGAAGAGAGCCATATTAAGCAGTCTTAAGAACATTTGAGGAAAGGATGGATTTACATCTGGGAGAGGTGGGTGGATGGAAAGAATAAAGGAAGAGCTTCAATGGAGGAGGTGACACGAGCTGGATTTTGAATGAAGGACAATTTTTAAAAAATTCTTTTTTTTATTATGGGTGAATGAAAATTAATAAATCAAACATTTCAATATGCAAGAAAAACAATAAAAGGATTGTGTGTGTAACTGTGAACTTATGTAGTTCTTTCCTCTAGTACCCCACTTTGTATGGCTTGTTTGGTTTGGGCAGGGGAGACTATAATTCGGATTTAATATGTCAGATCTTAATACTGCCTTGTTCATATGTGTCCCCTTTAGAACTTTCTTCTGCTTGGAGACATGTTTTTGAAAGGCAGAGGTAGAAGGAGAGGGAAACAGAGAAAGAGAAAAAGGGAAGGAAAGAGGGAGAGAGGATAGAAGGAAAGAGAAAAAGAAAGAGGAAAAACAAAGAGGGGGGAAAAGAGGAGGGGAGAGAGAGAGAGGAGAAATGAAGAGAGAGAGGGAGGGAGAAAGAGAGAGAGAAAGAGAAAGGAGGGGGGGAGGAAAGGGAGGGAGAGCATTATTAATATCTTTCCACAGGTATCTTGTCTCTCTGGGCTTCTGGAGGAAAGGGACCATGTCTTAAAACATATACTATTCTCTTTCCATTTTATAGAGTTAGATACCCAGCTGGTGCTCAAAAAAATACTGTGTAGTAAAGGGAATATAGGTGGGGTTATTAATGAAGGGGATGGCCTCTTCTCTCTTCCACTACTAACAGCCTAAGTAAGTCAGGGTCAGGGAAGTAAGTCAGGGAAGCCATTTTTCTTTTGAACTGTTGGGCTATGGTTTCCATTTAAGAGAAAAGTTAAATGGTTTCTCTTAAAGAACTTGGTCAATTCCTGAGGGCTCTGGTTGCAGAGGGAGACAGAAATTAAATAGGTTGAGGTCATCTTTTAATATTCTTCTATCTCTTCACTTTTATCTCTTGCCTCATTATTTCCCTGTCCAAGCACCTAATACCTTTGTGTCCTCAAATCCTCCTAACATCCTGTGTCTAGAGTTGATTATGTTCTTAAGTCCTACAAACTAATGCTTTATGTTCCATGTTTTCACAGACTCAGAACCTGACTTGGGAGGGTCTTGGAGATGTGTCTAGTTGTATCTGAACAAGAATCCATTGTCTAACATACCAGCTTCTGCACTTACTTGAAGACCATTAGTGACGGGGCACCCACTACCACCTGAGGAAGCTCTTCTATCTGAAGATAACTCTAATTGTTGGCAAATTTTTCCTTAAATCAAAGTTAATACTGTTTCTCTAGAACTCCCACTCAGTGTTCTCTGGTTTGTTATTGGGACATAAATCACTTTTCTATTGGACATTCTTTCAAATACTTGGTGACAAAATCATGTCCTCAACAAATCTCCTCCTTTCCAGGCAAAATATACAAAGCTGCTTCAATTTATCTTCTTGTAGTATGCTCTCAAGGCTCTACAGAATCCTGGTCTCCTGCCTCGATTTTTTTTTTTTGCATAACATTTGATTTCTCAGATAGTACCTCATGTCCTCAAGAGATCTTCTACATTCTATATGCTAAGGTCTATCTAGATCTGATAGATTTTGTTCTATGTCCCAAAGTTCTCTGATCTGTATTATCACAGATGTAGAACCTGTTTTGAGTAGTGTTGAAACTTCCATGTTAAATAGAAATGGATGTCACTAAATCTTAAATAAGGATTTCTGTGGATGACATGGTGACTTAAAAAACCATGTATTATTAATATTATCTATATTATTTTATTAAATATTTCCCAATTACATTTTAATCTGGTTTGGCCCAGTATGGTAGGCTTTGTGAAGTCAGTGGGTCACATATTTGACACATGGTTTAGGGAATTCCTAAATGAGGAAACTCCCTCAGGAGATCTGTATCATCTCAGCAATATATGGTCTTTAGTGATTTTTTTTTAAGTCCTGAGAGTTTAAGTCCCCTTTTCCCTTATCCTTAGTGATATAGTCATTATGTGTCAGAGCCCAGAGTTGAATCCAAGTGCTCCTGATTCCAAGGCAAGTCCTATAACCACTGTGCCACATGACCTCTCTTGTCCCTCAATAACTTTTCTACAATGTAGAACTCCCAATTGAACATTATACTCAAGAAAGAAATTGATTAAGGCAGAGTACAGTAACATTGTCACCTTTTTAGTCCTTTTCAATGAAGCCTCAGATCATATAAACTTTTTTGGCTTTCACATCAAATTGTTCACCTCTACAGGATCCCCAAAGTCTTAGTGAAGTTTTAAGCTTCACTAGTTTAAAACTGGAAAATATATCAGTCCTTGAAAGTGATTCCTTCCCAAATTACCCTGTATCAGAATCCCTTAATATTTAATAGTTAAAAACTGTACTAAAATTTTGGGGATATTCTTTTTTTGGGAGGGGGATATTCTTTATTGAACTTGTGGTCTATTAATACCCCTACATCTTTTTCAGATCGGTCATATTATCCACATCTTGTATTTGAAGTTGATTTTTTTTTTCACACCAAGTATAAGGAATGGTATTTATCCTAGTATCATTTATAAGCATCCTGAAAGCAGAGATTTTATCATTTTTGGGTCCCTAGCACCTGGCACAATCCTTGGTATATAGAAGATACTTAATGAATGCTTGCTGAATTGAATTTATTCTTACTATCCCACAAAGGCTCTTCTAGCTCTGATGTTCTATGTTCTAAGGTTCTTTTCAGTGCTGATGTTTAGTTTTAAGGGCTGGCTCTGACATTCTGTGTTATATGTTCCAAGGTTGTTTTTAGCATCAACATTCTGTTCCCTGATTTGCTTTGTCACTGAGCTAAGAAGGACACAAGTAGTTGCTAGAAGCCTCTGGATTATCCTCACTTCCCTAGCTAGGCAGTCTCTTGCTTCTGTCTCAGCTGCCCTGATGATTCGATAAGAGATGGGCTCAGATAGGGGGTAATTACAGGCCATAGCTTCACCCTAGTTATGGGCTGGGGGCTGACTCAGAGGATTGCTTCATCAAGCAGGGAGGTTCAGTTTGATAGGGGGATTAGTGCAGACGGGTCTGCACTTCAGGGTCCCTAAGATGACCCAATTGCCCTTGATCCTTCTTTCTTACCCATGTTATAGGAGACCAGGGTCGGGGTGGTCAGATGACCCAACTGTGGCAAAGAGTTGGGGTGGAGTCAGAAGACAGGGTGAGGTTGGGATGAAGGCGGGACCTGGACAGAAGAGTTCCTGAGGAAGTGGGTGGGGTTGGGGAAACCCCATATCTCAAATCCTGTAAACCCGGGAAAGGAAGGGCCCCTCAGGAGGCCATGTAGGAGGACACCCCGTGCCTGTGCTAATTTGAGCCTTCCCCCTTCCTGGCTCTCTTGCTCTTTGGAGACAGAATCACAGAGGGGAAAAAAAAAACCTTTCAGAACATCTAGTCCAAGCCCTCATTTATAGATGGGCACACTAAGGCCTAGAGAGGGCAGATGATTTATCTGAAGTCACACAGCAAGTAAGCAGAAGCTGTACTAGAACCTAGGTGTCCTGGCTTCCAGTCTCAGTGGCTAAACCTATTTACCTGGGTTATTGTAAGAAGTCTTTGTCACAACGGCTGTGAAATTCCTTCTGTAGGCAGAATGTTCTCTACAAATGCTAAGAATGATTATTATAAGAAATGAGGGATGAGATAAAGGGAAGGGTCTCCCTGTTTCCAGACTGTCCTATACACAGCTGCCAAAATAATCTTCCTGAGAAAATCTTCAAGAAACAGGTCTGACCATGTTATTCCTTGGCTTAAAAGTATTTAGTCCCTTCCTTTTGCCTCTAGGAAAAAAATACAAACTCCTCAGCCTGCCAGCTAAGACTCCCCACTATCTGGGTCTAACTTACCATTCCAACCTGATTTCACATCACCCTTTCAGGCACTCCTCATTCCAGCCAACAGGGACTACTGACTGTTCTCTGAACTTGGAATTACATACATCTCCCACCTCCAGGCCTTTTGCACAGACAGTCAACCAGTCTTGGAAAGTACTTCTTCCTTAGCTCCTCATAATCCCCCCCTTTTCCCCCAGTAGTATTTTATTTTTCCAAACACATGCAAAGATAGTTTTCAACATTCATTTCTGCAAGACTTTGTGTTCTAAATTTTTTCACCCCCTTTCTTACCTCTTCCTTCCCCAAGACAGCAAGAAATCTAATAGAGGTTTGAAATATGTGTGATCCTTTTAAACATATTTTCTTATTTGTCCTACTGTGCAAGAAAAATAAGACCAAAAGGGAAAAAAAAAACAAGACAAAAACAAACAAACAAAAACGTGAAAATACTGTGCTATGCTTCCATCCACATTCAGGATCCACAGTTCTTTCTCTGGATGCAGATGACATTTTCCATCCCATATGTATTGGAAGTATCTTAAATCACCACATTGCTGAGAAGAACCAAGTCCATCCCATAATCTTATTGTTACTATGTACAATGTTTTTTTGGTTCTGGGTCACTTCACTCGGCATCAGTTCATGGAAGTCTTTCCAGACTTTCCATAATCCCTTTAACACTCAGCTCAGGTACAACTACTTTCCCTGAACATCCCTCCATCATCTTCCCATTTGTTAGAACCATCTCCTTTCTCCAATTACTTTGGATTTCCTTCAATGTATACATTCTGTATCTTTCAGTCAGCTCTCTGAAGGAAGGACCTATTCACTGTTCTTTTCATTGTAATCTCAATTAGACTGTGAACTCCTAGAGAGAAAGACCTATTTTTTCCTTTCTTTACACCCTCAGCACTTAGAATAGTCCTTGATTGGTGTGCACTTAATAAATATTTGTTAACTGACTGACAGTGCTCAATCTGGGACCAGACACATTATCAAAGACAATATTTGAATCCAGGTTATTCTTGACTCTCAGTACAGCAATCTTTCTGCAGCTGGTATAAATCTAACTTTGGGAATGGTTGATGGACTCTCAGTTTAGTTTTTTAAGGTATGAATATGGAGGATGAAGTATCTGAGATTTATTATGTGATATTATATGAGTACAAAAGTGGGTATATGTATGAATGTGAGAGGGAGAGTATTTATGAGTCTGACTGGTATGTAAGCATGTCAGTAAGTGTCAGTGTATAAGGGTGTGCTCTTCATTTGATTTGATTCAATTTAATGCAATATAGCAACTGGTTATGAGATCTCTATTATTATAAGGCACAGTACAGGTACTAGGGACACAAAGACCAAAAAGAACGACAAAGTTCCTGCTTTAAGGGAGCAGGAAGATAATTCTATTTCAGAACTACAATATGTAGAAATGTAGTTAAATGCAAAGAATATATAAAATGTTATAGAGAAGTGGTAATCAAATTCAAATACAAATTTCACATAGTGACTTAGAAAATCACAAATTAACATTATGTTGTATTTTATTTTCATTTATTTTGTTAAATACTTTCCAATTAATTTTAATCCAGAGGGAATTGTTGTGGACTGCATGCAGCCTATGGGCCACATTTTTAGCACCTATGCTATCCTACAGATAATTTCAATATCTGTAGAATAATTTCAAGGAGAAAAAGGTATTTATTAGGAGGATCAGAAAGGGAATGGTGTAGGGTGGGCCCCTGAGTTATCCTTTGAGAGAAACTAATGATGCTAAAAGGCAGAAGTGAGGAGGGAGAGGGTTCTAAGCATGGAAACTCACTTGTGCAGACACTCAGAGAGGAGTTTTATGCAAGGATCTGGTAAGTCAGTTTGACTGGAGCAGAGAATAGATTAAGGAGAGTAATAAGAAATACGATTGTAAATATAGGTAGCATCCAGATTGTGGAAAGCTTTAAATATCAAACTGAGAATTGACTATTTCATCCCATAAATAATATGAGCCCCTAAAGATTTCTGAATAGGAGTGAAATGATCTGGGTCTGAGAGAAGAGAGGATAGAGGTGGAAAGACTGATTACTAAGCTATTACAATAGTCCAGGAGAGAGGTAAATAAGGTCTTGAACTAGGGCAGAAGTTGTGTGAGTGTCGAGGAAATATATTGTGGAGGTGGAATCAATAAGACTTCAGAAAAACACACACACAAACACAACAATGTTCATATAGTGCTTTAAGGTTTGCAACATGTTCCATATACATCTCATCATTTGAGTCTCTCAACAACCTGAGATAAATAGCACAGGTTTTATTATTCCCATTTTACAGATAGGAAACAAGCTCAGAAGCTTAGGTTACTTTCTTATAGACCCATACTACTACGAAAGGGGGAATTCAAAGCCACTTCTTTCATAAATCCAAGTCTAGTTCTTTATCCACTATTAATTAGGTTGTCTCTCAAATTTTGGTAATTGATTAGATGTGGGATTAAATGTGGTTTTGAGGAATTGAAAGAGAAGGATGAAGAGCTCATAATGATTCTAAGGTGACAAACCTGATTGACTGGAAGGATAGTGAGGCCATAAAAAAAGGGAAAGTATGGAAAAAATTTGGATTTGGAGAAATATATGTTCCAATTGGGGCATGTTGAATTTGATAGCTACAAGATATTCAAGTGAAGAAGTCCATCAGGAAGTTGGTAATATCAGATTGGAGCTCTGGAAAAAGAAAAATCATCTGTTTGGCATTAGAAACCCTTCCTAACCTATCCATTTCTACCTTTCTAGTCTGACTTCCTTGATGTTCTTTGAACAAGTTATTCTAACTCTTGGCATTTTCATTACTTGTCTCATGTTGGAATGTTCTCCCTCCTCTTCCCCTCTCCCCCGACTCCAGCTATCTTCAAGTACCTGGTAAAAAATATTACCTTTTATAGGAAGCCTTTTCTTACTCCCCTTTATTCTAGTGTCTTAGATTTCCAAATCTAATCAGGTTATATTTAATAGGGATAAATGAAAAATCCCATATGATAAGACTAAAAATGGGAGATATCATGCAGAAAATGCTCAATCAGAAAAGGAAATGGGACTGATCAGACAGAGAGAGCAAAGGCCAATGGGCAGACAGCTATGTGCAGCACTGGAACTTACAAAATGTTATAAGACCCAGGGGAAGGCCTCCATCCTCTGAAGGATCTAGGAGAAGGCCTGAATAAGAATTGAACAGAATTGGAAGGTTCAGATAGTTTACAATGTACACTATTGGAGATAATAGCTATATTCATGACATTTCCTATTCACTAAATAAATGTAAAGTCCTATACTTGGGTTCAAAAAAATTGCATAAGTAGAAGTCCTGTATTTATACTCATACAGGTATAGGTTGGAGAAGGTATGACTACACAGCAGCTTGTGTGAAAAGGACCTAAGGGTATTATTATTATATTATTATTTCAAGCTAAAGGTTTTAGTGGTCTTCAAGCTCAATATGAATGTCATATCTCAAGATAATCCCTCTTTCTCCCTCCCACAAGGATAGGACAGAATGTAAAGGATTAAGTCCTGTTCAGTTTGTCCTTAAAAAGCAGAAGTAGGAGGAAAAGATCACAAGTAGATTTCATTCTGATAAAAGAAAAACTTCCTAGCTGACTCTTTGGCAACTAATAGGTACTTAATAAATGTTTTTTGACTTGAATTAAAAACCAGTTTTCTCAAAGTGAAATGTGCTGCTTCTAGAGTTCCCCATTATATGGAGGTAGTTGTCAAGAATGAGGAATTGTCTGAAATATTCTAGAGGGGATTCTTAGGCAGCTATGGATTAGACTGGAGTAGGAATTCTTACTTTTTTGTGCCATGGAGCTTATTGTCAATCTGGGGAATATTATGGACCTCTTCTCTGAATTTCTCTGAAAACACAAAATAAAGGCAACTATTTGGCTCATTGTATAGAATACTGACCCTGGAGTCAAGAGGATTTGGATTTAAATCTGTCCTCAGAAACTTGCTAGTTGGGCATGTCATTTAGTCCTGATTGCTTAAAAAAAATACAATAAACTACATAGGACTCAAAGGAAACTAACTATTGAAATAGTTGATATATATATATATATATATATATATATATATATATATATATATATATACATGCATATCATATATATGAACCCAATTTCATGGGCTCTGGGCTAAAATGATTCTGAAGGTTCTTTCCAGCTCGGATATTCTATGCCTAATCTGTCAGAGTCCAAAGCATGTACTGGGCTGGAGGTTCCCCAGGCTCTTTCTGGTTGTAATATAGTGATGGAGGAGCCTCCTTGAAGACATCCCAGGATGTTCCAAATTCTATTTATTTTCTTCCTCTAGGTGAAGAAAGGAGCTCTCAGCCTAGGTAGGCTAAGGAATTATTATGGCTTGACTCTGGGCTGAATCTGTGCACTGAGCCAATGGGGTATGTGTTCCTGACTCTTTATCCAGTTTACTGGGGATGACCTAATGGTCCTCATAAAGGGGTCTCTTCTTTTTGCCTGGCAGGTACCAGGGTCTTCTACATGAATCTCTCAGGGTCCAAGAGAAGGAAATAAGAAAAAGATCTGGAACTCTAGAAGAGACCAAGATTAACTCCAGTTCTCTCTCAGATAGGCCCTACTCTTCTCCCCCTTCCTGGACTGCTCAGTCCAGGTTCCATATCCCCCTCCCCCTCCATTTCTGCCCCTCCTCTCCAGCTCAGGGCCAACTCTAATGCCCACCCACTCTCAGGATCATGCCTCTGCGTCACTTACTGACTGGACTGATTACCACCTTTTGTTTCTGAACCCGGTGGCATGGGTCCCTGACTACAAAGCCAGATACCTCAGGGGCCTAGTAGGGCTCAAGCCAGTTCTTCCTGGAATGAATTGGCAAGAAGCCAATTCAATCTACCTTGTTGAGCTACTAAACCTGGTGGTGGGGGTGGTTAAAGATTGAGGAGAAATGGAGCTGCTGAATATAACAACAAACACCTTTCTAGCCTCTCTACAAACCCAATCTGAATTTGTAATTAATTTCCTATGTCATCTGTGGTTATTCCCTACCCCTTTCTGGGTCTCAGTTTCTTAATCTGTAGAATAAGGTTACTAGACTAGATTGTCTTTAAGGTTCCAGCCATATAAAGCTGAGTGGGGTAGCTATCACATGGACCAATAGAATCCAGATTCACAAGATCATGACAGAACATTAGGATGATTAAAATAAGATAAAATTTAATAGGGATGTATGTAACATATTACACATAGACTCAAAGATTGGCTTCACAAGTGGTAGAAGACATGTAGGTTTTTATAGACTGTGAGTTCAGTATGAATCAATGGTGTGGTAGGGCAGTTAAGAAACTTAGTGGTATCTTTTGGCTTCAGTAAGAGAGGTTTAGCATCTAGTTTAGTCTCTGCTCTGGGTTAGGTCACATCTTCACACCTGGAATATTGTGTTCTATTCTGAGGGCTACATTTTAAGGAAGGGCATTGGTAAACTGAAAAGCATTCAGAAGATAGCAGCCAACATGGCGAAGGACCTCAAATTCATGTCCTATTAAGGTTAGTTGAATTCAGTGAGGATGTTTCTATTGAAGTTCTATGACGTCTGTCTCCAGTATCTGAAGGGCTATCACATGGAGGAGGGTTTGGGCTTGTGTTATTTGTCTTCAAGGGACAGAACCAGGAACAGGCATGGTCTGATCTGAACTTAAGGAAAATCACTTTGGCAGCTATATGGAGGTTAGATTAAAGAAGAAAAAGATGAAGTAGGGAGACAAATTATGAGGTCATCACCATAGTCCGGGTGAGAGGGAATGAAGAAATATAATGGCTGTGTGAGTGGTAAAAAGGACTCAGGTGCAAGAAGTGGGTTAGGTAAAAACCAAGTTTTGGCATTGGTTAAATATGTGGGGCAAGGAAGAATGAAGAATTGAGAATAACACTGAGGTTGCAAATCCAGAACATTAGAATGGGGGCAGCTAGGTGGATAGAGCCCTGACTCTGTAGTCAGGAGGACATGAGTTCAAATCTAGCCTCAGATATTTACTAGTTGTGTGACCTTGTGCAAATCATTTAACCATGACTGCTTCAAAAAAAGAAAAGAAGAAGGATCGGAGTGTCATTGACAGAAATGGGACGGTTTGGAAGGTTGGTTGAGTTGTGGGAGGGAAAGAAAGAATGTATACTGTTTTTGATATTTTGAATTTAAAAATGTCTTCAGGATATCCAATGCAAAATGTCCAATAGGTGATTCAAAACTAGAGCTTAGGAGATCATTGACTTGAATATATAGAGATCTGAGAATTATCTGCCTCCAAATGATTTTTGAACCCATGGAAGATAATGAGATCACTAAGAGAGAGAATATGGAAGGAGGGGAAAAGATGGCCCATCTTTTCTTGGTAAATACCCATAGTTAGGGGGCATGATATAGATGAAGAGCTAGAAAAGGAGATTGAGAAATAGTCATGTAAGTAAGAAGAAAGTTAAGAGAGAACAGAGCCATCAGAACCAGGGGAAAGGGTGACCAATTGTATCAAATGGTAGAGAAGACTCCAAAGATAAGGATCAAGAAAAGGCTTTAGGAATTAAGAGGTTTCCGATGAGGGAGAAGTTTTGGTTGAATGATAAGTCTGAAAGCCAGACTACAAGGAGCTATGCAATGATATTGTCTCCATCCTCACAGTGTTCAGGATGGAATTTAGTAATAGTAGGAATGTCAAATGAATGGACTGAGCTGAGCAGAGATCTGCCTCCTGCAGGGAGAGATACCTCAGCCAGGAGAGAGTTTTGACAATGGGATGAAACTGTCACCATAGGAGCAGCTCCTTCCCTGGAGGCAGAACCAGGCCCAACTATTATGTCAAGCATCTCAAGGATGGGGCTTCCTGGGAAAAAAATAAGGGGCATCTGCAAATGTTACTCATCAGTTATTCATTCATTTTTGGCAAATATTTATTGAGCTTTTTCTGTGTGGGAGGCTAGATACTGTCTTGTATACCCCCCCCAAAAAAAGGAAATAGTTGGGGTCACTGTACTGCCCTCAAAGAGCTCACTGTCTACCACCTTAGGCAGTAACACATGTACTACATGTCAAGGAACAGTTTGGAAGGCTGAGTGGTTGGGGTTGAAATGAGGAGGGTAGAAGGCATTCTGTATGGGATATGTTAAGTTTAAATATGTCATTTAAAAATGTCCTAAAGTTGGTGATTTAGGACTGGTGTTTATACTAAAGTCTATACTAAAGGGTACAACCAGATGTGATCGTAGGGCTTAGTGTTTGAAGGGACTGTGGAAATTGTCTAGTCCAACTGCTTCATTTGACAAAAGAGAAAACTGGGATCCGATCTCATTTTGTAACAGAAGAATAAAGTTCAGAAAGGATAAAATATTTGTCCAACATGGTATTAAGTGGCAGAGTCAGGATTCAAACTGAGGTCTTTGCATTCTAAATCTAGTCCTTTTTCTGCTACAGAATAATCACACCTTCAGCACCTAAATACTGATATTTTAAGGACTCCCTCTTTGGAAACCTCTTAAATCCTAAACTCTTTTCTTAATCCTTATCTTTTGAGTCTTCTCTAGTTCAGGAGAGGAAAAGAAAAGAGAAGACTAAAAGGGTATTGATCTAAAAGCACTCCCATTATCTGTAGGACTAATGTGTGGAAGAGCTCAGCTGGATAAAGCAATGGATAGAATGCCAGGCTTGGAGTCAGGAAGATGTTAAAATTTGGCTTCAGAGACTTATTGTTGTGTGACCTGGGAAAGTCACTTAACCCTATTTGCCTCCGTTTCCTCATTTGGAAAAATGAGCTGAAGAAGGAAATGGCACACTACTCCAGTATCTTTGCTAAGAAAATCCCATTGTGGACACTAAGAGTAAGATATGATTGAAACAAGTAAACGACAACAAAATGTTTGGGAGAGGGACTAGATTAATTCTGTTTGATCTAAAAAGGGAACACTAGGACCAATGAGTAGAAGTGATTTGAGAAGCAGATTTTATGCAAAGAAAAACTTGCTAACAGAACTGTCTAAGGAGGAATGAGCTGCCTTACTAAGTCATATCCCTGAAGGTCTTTAAGAATAACCTATCTGACCTCCTTTGAAGGATGATATAGAAGTGATTTCTGTTCAAGTATGGGTTAAATTTAGATGTTCTCTGAGAAGCCTTCCAGCTCTGTGATTCTATGATTTGTGAAGACGAGAGTAGATTGGGAAGAAGGCTTCCTATAGTTCTACCCCATCCCTTACTCCCACCTCCTTCCTGGGAATGTAATTTTTCCAAGGATTGGAATAGCAAGAATGAGAGGGCTGCTTGAGAGGGAACCTTCAGAGGACAGAGGAATGGGATGATAATCTTGGAATGTCTTAGAGAATAATCTTGGAAAGATCTTAGAGGTTGTCTATTCCAGTTGCCTCATTTTTCAGGTGCAGAAACTGAGGCCCACAGAAGTTAAGATTTGCCCCTGGTCACCATGCTTCTCTCTCTCTCTGGCAAATGCACTTCCCTGCCTCCAGGGTCAGCTTCATCACTAGATGATTCCCCTGTGTCTGAGGGTACTTGGCATCCCCTGCAGGCAGCCCTAGTTGGGAAATTCCAGAGATGTTGGTACTTCTGGGAAAAGTTGAGCTCCTGGGTGAGGCCTGAGTATTCAAGGAAAGAGTAGGAAGGAAATATGGAAGGGTGGGGGGTAGGTGGGGGACCAAAATTACTGCTACTTCTGCTCCTCACTCCAGTAAATTCTATGGAAATCATCATGGCCCCAAAGCAGGGGCAGGCCTTCTCTGAGCTTCCTTCTTGCTCTTGTCTCTATCTCTACAAATTCTTTTCATCTTTCAAGGATCAACTCAAGCCCCAAATTCTCCATTAAATCTTCACTGACCAACCAATAGTAATCTGTCCTTTCTATGAATTCTTAGCCCTTTGCAATCTGGACCACACATAGAACATAGAATTTTAGATCTAGAAGGAAACTTAGAGATCTTCTAGTCCAAAACTTAATCTTTATAGATGAGGAAACAGTCCCAGAGAAGGGAAGTCCAGGTAACATGTTCAGGAAGTAAAAGAGTGAGGGCCTAAGATTTCCAGGTCAATCTTTTCCCCACCAGATTCTTGCGTGTTTGCTTCTGTTTCTTGTGGGAATGTTCTGCCCCAACTAAAACATAGCTTCCTGAGCACAGAGATTATGCATTTTGTCTTCCTGCTCCCACAAGCCCCACACCTAGCACAGTTCTAGACACAGAAAAGCATAATAGTGAAGATTTATGATTTGGAAACTGAAAAGGATTTGGGCTAAATGATCTCAAAAGACCCTTCTAACTCTAAAACTGGTCCCTTCCAGCTCTAACTTCCTAGGATCCAAGGATTCCTTCAGCTATTTTTGTGGTTCATGTGATTTCAGGGTATGCTGGGTGTGTGTGTGGGCTGCCACCCCACATCCTGGCTACCCTGGAAGACTTAGGAGTCTATGTTTATAGCCCAGGAGAGGTAACTAGCTCTGCTCAAGAGAGAGTGGTGGCAGACAGCACAAGTAAGGAGAGTAGGAAGGTCCCTAAAGCAAAATTCAGGCTCTGCCCTGAGATATTACCATATTCCCTGAAGCCTGGAAGACCCACTCAGTTTCCTGGACTTCTAAAAGCCCTAGAAGGCCTTTCTCTAGCAAAATGGAAATTCTTCTAGTCCTGGTTCCAAGGATCCTTATCTTTCCAAAAAGCAAATTATCTGCATGCTCATAGGGCACTACCTTGGCACTGCCTACCCGAGGCTTGACTCATTGATGAGTACAGAATTTGAAGTCAGAAGACTGGTTTCAAATCCTTGATCTGGTATTTAATGGCTTTTTAACCTTGGGTTATGCACCACTTACATGGTGCAGTTTATAGGGTGCCTGACCTGGAGTCAGGAAGACATCTTCCTGAGTTCAGATCAGGGCTCAATCACTGGCTGTGTGACCCGGGACAAGTCACTGAATCCTGTTTACCTCAGTTTCCTCATCTGTAAAATGAATTGGAAAAGGAAATGGCAAACCATTTCAATATCTCTGCCAAGAAAACCCCAAATGGAGCCATAAATACTCAAACATGGCTGAAATGATTGAATAACAACAAATATTGGGCAAATATTCCCCTTTATAGGCTTCATATTAAAAAAGGAGTTGAAATACTAGATGATGACCAGTTCTGATGGATCAGGCCATCCTCAGCAACGAGATCAACCAAATCATTTCTAATGGAGCAGTAATGAACTGAACTAGCTATACCCAGAAAAAGAACTCTGGGAGATGACTAAAAACCATTACATTGAATTCCCAATCCCTATAGTTATGCACACCTGCATTTTTGATTTCCTTCACAAGCTAATTGTACAATAATTCAGAGTCTGATTCTTTTTGTACAGCAAAATAATGTTTTGGTCATGTATACTTATTGTGTATCTAAGTTATATTTTAATATATTTTAACATCTACTGGTCATCCTGACATTTAGGGGAGGGGGTGGGGGGGTAAGAGGTGAAAAATTGGAACAAGAGGTTTGGCAATTGTTAATGCTGTAAAGTTACCTATGTATATATCCTGTAAATAAAAGGCTATTAAATAAAAAAAAAATTAAAAAAAAATAAAAAAAAAAAAAGGAGTTGAAATAGATAATCTTCAAGGTTCTCTCCAGCTCTAAAATTCTATTTTTTTATGACCCTCCTCTTTAGCAAAGCAGCCTATTCTCTCCCCCAGAGCTGGGCAGCTGTCTGAGCACATGGAAAGGCAGCCTGGAGTAATAGAGAATCCTGCTAGAATCCAGAGCTCAGTCAGGAGCTCTGGATTCTAGTCCTCACTTTGTCATTTACTAGTTAAATCATGTTGGGCAAATTATTTCCTACCTTTTATGCCCTGATTTTCTAAAGCCTGTTAAATAGGAGTAATGCTACTTGTACTGCCTAAGTGAAAGGGTGGCTTCCAAGAGCAAACCTCATAGGGCAAAACTCAGGAGCAAAGTTCATCAGAGTTGGAAAAGATTTCTGAGGTCATTTGGTCCGATCCCATGATTTTTCACCCTCTTTCAGTTTCCTTAGGGAGATTAATACTCAGACACATGAAAATATAATTTATTAGTTCCAGCTAGTCTATGCTAATAGCTTAATGAGTATAGACATTAAATGTTATGAGAAATCAGAGGAGAGATCAAGGAAGGTTTCAGAGGGCCTCAGTTTCTCCCAGTGCTCTGCATTTGCTCCTGGAGTCCCTTCATGCTAAAATTCTTCCTTTGCTGAGGCCTACCTCAGGGGTCACCTTCTCCATTCCCTGAATGCCCTCCAGATGAAAGTATTGTCTCCCTTCACAGATTTTCCTAGAGCGTTTATGTCAAGATCTTTCTTTTGCCCCTGAATAATCTTGCATCATACTTACTTGTCTGTATGTTGGATCCAGATCTAGATTTCAAATTCCCTAAAGACATGATCTATGTCTTTTTTTTTTTTTTAATCTTTGGGTATCCAGTACTTAGAATGGGACTTTGAACAAAGTAAGTGCTTTATAAATGTTTGTTAAATTGAGTTAGATTAAATTGTGAGACTCGAAGTGGGTCTTCACTAGGTAGCAGAGAAGCAATTAAGAGATCTTTTCAAGAAAAGAAAATGCCAGGATAATGCCAAAGAGAGGGCAGGGGTACTCAGGGAGAGAACAGTGTCTGTGATTGTGGATGGGGAGAGGGCATGTAGTGAGTCTGGAGAAGTAATTAGGGATCAGATTGTAAAGGGACTTGAATGCCAGATCAATGCCCTTACAAATAAATGTCTGAGCTTAGTTTTTTCTGTTGAGTTATAAATTGAACTAACTGAAATTCTTATTATTTAACATGAGGAAAAAGTTCTTCTAGGACTGAGAATGGTGTCTAAATTCTGTATCCTTCACAGGTCAAGTAAAGGGAAGAAAACAAAATAGGAAATAGGATAATAGATTTTAGAGCTTGAGCTAGCTTTAATCAGCTTGAAAGTCCATTGCTAAATGTTTAGCTAGCTCTTACCTCAGAAACTGAAAGTTGCTATAAATTAGAACTTGATTAATTTATTTTGAATGTTTAGACTTAAGAAAAAACTAATAATAATAATACAGATTATATTTATAAATGTTTGTGTGTAAACACTTCTACCCCCTACTCCTTCTGGAATTGTTAAACATTTACTAGCATATTCCTATATTGCTCTTAAAACTTTGCTTGAGCACAGCAAGAGAGTAATAGAAGATTCAGGAAATGAAGTCATCACAAGGCTAGATAACAATAGTAATAACTGGATTATGAATATATCATAATATCAATATTTTAATTATTTTTAATTTTTAATTTAATTTTTTATCTTTTTTTTCTTTTCTTTTTTAAGCTTTTTATTTTCAAAGCCTATGCAAGGATAATTTTTCAACACTGACCCTTGCAAAACTTTGTGTTCCAATTTTCCTCTGCTTCCTCCACCTCCTCCCCTAGATGGCAAATAATCCAGTACATGTTAAATATAGTAAAAAAAATACATATAAATCGAATGTGGGCATACATATATATATACAATTATCTTGCTGCACAAGAAAAATCTGATCAAAACAGAAGAAAAATGAGAAAGAAAATAAAATTCAAGCAAACAACAACAAAAGAAATGAAAAGTGATTCACACTCAGTTCCCACACATCTCTCTCTGGGTGTAGATGGCTCTGTCATCACAAGATCATTGGAACTGGCCTGAATCATCTCATTGTTGACGAGAGCCACGTCCATCAGAATTGATCACCATATAATCTTGTCATTGCTGTGTACAATGATCTCCTGGTTCTGCTCATTTCGATTCAATTTCAATTAGCATCAATTCTTGTAAGTCTCTCCAGGCCTCTTTGAAATCATCCTGCTGATTATTTCTTATAGAACACTCATATTCTATAACATTCATATACCACAGCTTATTCAGCCATTCTCCAACTGATGGGCATCCACTCAGTTTCTAATTTCTTGCCACTCCAAAAAGGTCTGCCACAAACATTTTTGTACTGTGGGTCCCTTCCCCTCCTTTAAGATTTCTTTGGGATATGAACCCAATAGGAACACTGCTGGATCAAAGGGTATGCATAGTTTGATAGCCCTTTTAGCATAGTTCCAAGTTGCTCTCCAGAATGGTTGCATCAGTTCACTATTTCACCAACAATGCATTAGTGTTCCAATTTTTCCACGTCCCCTCCAACATTCATCATTATCTTTTCCTGTCATCTTACCAATCTGAGAGGTGTGTAGTAGTACCTCAGAGTTGTCTTAATTTGGATTTCTTTGATCAATAGTGAATGTATCAATATTTTAAATAAATATTAATACAGTGCTTTAAGGTTTGCAAAGTATTTTATATTTATTATCTCATTTGAGTCTCATAACATCCCTACTGAAAGGGATTTTGTAGGATGGGTAATCCCCTGCTTTATTATATAGGTTAGGAAATCCATACAGAGATAGATATAGGTAACTTATCCCACATAATACAAGTAGTAAAATCTGAGCTGAGATTCAGATCCAAGCAATAGGATCCTAAACTTAGGGCTAGTTGTGTCTAGTTGATCAGTCATGTTTGACTCTTTGGGATTCCATTTTTGGATTTTAGGCAAAGATACTAGAATGGTTTATCATTTCCTTCTATAGCTCATTTTACAGATGGGGCAAATGGGGTTAAGTGACTTGCCTCAAGTCACAGAGTTAGTGTCTGAGGCTGTATGTATTTGAACTCAGATAGATCCTCCTGATTCCAGGGTCAGCAGTCTATCCATTGCATCACCTAGCTTCCTGAGAGGCCATTTAATCAAACTCCTTGTTTTGTTTTGTTTTGTTTTGTTTAGAAAATAGAAGTTAACTGATTTGCTCAAGATCATGGAGATAATGGCAGAAGAAGGATTTGAATCTAGTTCCTTTGACACCAGAATCAGTATTTCCCATTGTTCATACTACTCTATTCTTTAAATCCAAGGTTCTTCTGACTGTAGCAAGCTGAATAGAAGAGACTAGATGGTAATAGGAAAGAACCAAATCAGCTTATTCCTGGTAGTATTCAGAGCACTAGATCTCAAATTTTCAGGTCTAAATATCCCTATGTAATAATATAATAAATATAACATGATATGATATGATATGATATAAAACAATCAGAATAGCTAGGTAGTGCCATTGTGCACAAAGCACTGGACCTGGAGTCAAGAGGATTCATTTTCCTGAGTTCAAATCTGGCCTCAGACACTAACTAACTCTGTGACTCAGATCAAGTCACTTAACTGTGCCTCAGTTTCCTCATCTGTAAAATGAGTTGTAGAAGGCAATGGCAAATCACTTCAGCATCTTTGCCAAGAAAATCCCAAATGGGGTCACAGAAAATCAGACATGACTGAACAACAATTAAACAACAACGACCCCTTTATATTCTTTAAAATTATTGAGGACTCCAAAGAGTTTTTGTCTATATGGGTTATGGCTATTGAAATTTGTTATATTAGAAATTTGTATTATTATGAAAATGGTTTTGATCTTGAATACTCTCTGAAAGGGACCACACTAGGTTAAGTGCCATTCTTTTAGAACATAAAATGCCTGATATGAAGGCAACTGAAGACAGAAAATAGACTATCTGAATGGGAAGAGACCTTACAAGACAGAATGTTAGAACTGAGAAAGTTCTTAGAATATAGAATTTCAGAGTTGAGAGGGACCTTAGAGTTCAGAATCTTCATTTTATGGATAAGGAAACAGGCTGATTTCCCCAGGATCACCTAGTGAGTCAATGGCAGAACTTAAACTAAGAGTGATTTTGAGGTTTCCCTGAAACAGCCCTGGGCTGGGTATTTTACTGGGGGAATTACGCAGCCCTGGATCCAGGTCATTATGTGGGGGTGTGTTAACAATACAAGATTGGAAGCCATTGCCCCAGGATATTCTAGGGCCCTCCAATTCAGGTCTAGACGGGTGTTTTCTGGATGGTTATGGACAATAAACTAATAATTTAAGATTGAGATAAATATCTGACATTTGTACCACAGTATTCACTTTGTAAAAAGGCAGCTAAAGAACACTGAGTCAGGTAAAGCTGGCTTTAAATCCTATCTCCACACTTACTGTTACAATGTGACATGAGCAAATCATTCCATTTCTTTGTGCCTCTATTTCCTCATCTATCAAGTGGGAAAGAAGTCCTTAAAAGATGGTGGTGAGAATTAAATGAAATAATCTATGTCAAGAATTTTGCAAACCTCAACGAACAATATAAATGTCATATGTACGTATGAGATAAGTGAAATAATAAACTATGCATAAATTTTTTTCTATTATTTCATTTACTTACATACTTATGTATCCATACTTATATGTACTTACATATGGTTTTAAATATATGATTTTACTTATATACTCATATATGCATACATATATACTTACATAACCTATTATTTCACTTTCATATATTTTTAGATATATTTACACACACAGGCACATATGCGCATGTGTATACATGTGTAATATAATTTGTATTCTTTTATTTCACTTATATAATTATATAACATATATGAAATAATATTTCACTTATATAGTTATATATGTACATACATATATACTTACACACATACATGTAATTTTTAATCTAGCATTTTACTTACATATATTCTTATATACATTTATATACACATATGTATATGTATAAATGCATGGTATAGTTTTTAATTATTTCACTTACTTATATACTTATATATATTCATGTATATATATTTATATATATACATATAATTTACATCTATTATTTCACTTGCATATATTCTTATATATTTACACATACACATATATGTACATGTATATATACAAATCTAATGTAGTTTTTAATCTATTATTTCACTTATATACTTATATATATGCACACATATACTTACATATATATGTAAATTTTAAGCTATTAATTCACTTATATTTTTATATATACTTATTCACCTATGTGTGTATATATACATGTATAATATAGTTTTTAAATTATTTCACTTACTTATAGCTTATATATACATTTAAACATATATACATATATTTTATTTATTATTTCACTTGCATATATTCTTATATATTTACACATATATGTGTGTGATTATATACATGTATGATAGTTTTTAATCTATTATTTCACTCATACTTCTAAATGCATACATATATACTTATATACATATAGCTTTTAATCTATTTCACTTACATATATTCTTATATATATTTACACAAACATACATAATGCATACATATATACACATGGCTTTTAATCTATTATTTTACTTACATATATTCTTATAAATATTTACACATATATAAATAAACATGTATATGTGTAAATATACAGTAATAATATAGTTTAAATCTGTTCTTTCACTTATATACTTATATATGTGCATATATACCCTTACATATAAGTTTTAAATCTATTATTTCACTAACATATATTCTTATATATATTTTCACATATATGCACACACATATATGCATGCATATATACATGTATAATATAGTTTTAAAATCTATTATTTAATTATTTATATACTTACATATAGTTTTCAATCTATTATTTCATTTACATATATTCTTATAAATATTTACACATACACAAACATATATGTATATGTGTATACATATAGTAATAATATAGTTTAAATCTGTTCTTTCATGTGCATACTTATATGTGTGTATATATACTTACATATATACACATGGTTTTAAATTTATTATTTCATTTACATGTTCTTATATATATTTTTACACACATGCATGCACATATATGTGTGTATATATACATGCATAATATAGTTTTAACATCTATTATTTCATTTGTATATTTATATACTTACATATATACATATAGTTTTAATCTGTTATTTCACTTATACATATTTTTATATATATTTACACACATACATATGTGTATATATGTAAATATAGTTTAAAAGTCTATTATTTGACTTCCATATATAGGCATACATATATAATATGGCTTTTAATCTATTGTTTCAGTTACATGTATTCTTATATATATATTCACACACATACACACACATATATATACATATACAATATAGTTTTTAATCTATTTCACTTCTTACAACAGTTTGTTAACAGTAGAGTATGAGTCATTACCTCAATTGAACAGATAAAGAAAATGAGGAACAAATGATTATTTCAGTCTGAAAATTAGCAGTGTGAAGTGGTAGCATAAATAACATTGAATTTGCAGTTAGAATGACTGGATTCAAATCGCAAGTTTATTGCTACCTGTTAGAACTATTTTGGCCAAGTTGCTTCCCTGAGATTCAGCTTTTTCTTCTGTAAAATGGGGACAGTTATACTTGCATCATTTACTTCATATGATTAGAGTTAGAAAAATGCTTCAAAAATCATAAAGCCTTATAGAAATGTGAATTGCTCCTCATAGTCCTGAGGTAAGAGTCTTGCACCAAAGTTCATTATTCTAATCTCAGCTTCGTGTTCTGGGAAGGGACAACCTCTCCAGGCTTGGCCGTTCCAATCCCTAGAAGTTTAAGCCACACAAAACATCTGGGCACAAAGACCTTCAGGAAAGGGTCCACAGAGCAGGTTTTCCCTCTAGGCTCCTTGGCCCATACCCAGTAACATCTTGGAAATGTGCCCGGACTCCTTGATAGAGAGTGTCTTAGAGTGTTATTTCCCAACCTGGGAAGGCACAGTGATACAGCCGAAACCAAAGTAGAGTTTATGTCAAAGAGTCTGGATTTAAATCCTGATTTTTTTTTTGAAGCTGTGGGACATTGGATAAGTCCCCTTACATCCTCTGAGATTTAGTGTTTTGATTATTTAAAAAAAAAAAAAAAGGAGGAGACAATTGACTAGATATTTAAGTTCCATCTAGTTTTAGAACAGATGAAGCAGGCGAGCAGTTCCCCTTCCTTGCCTGGAAGGACGAAACTAGGGGCTGGTCCCTTCCTTCCCCAGCATGGCCCTACTGGGCCCAGGCCTAGGACAATGCCCACTATTTATTCAGTGACTGGTTTCTGTTTGAAAAGTGAGTCTAATCTCAGGCAATCACAAACCCGGCCATGCGTGCAATTACAAAGGTCTGATCGCACATTCAGGAGCCCAAACTACCAACAAGTTGGGGGCATCAGATTACCCCTGGGGATGGGCTGCAGGGAGTCTGGGGCCAAAATCTTCACCTACAGCTGGGCTGGAGAAGGGAGGAGTGGTATGGTTTTAATCTCTCCCCAAGATTACAGTTCAATACCTGATCTGTGCCCACTCCCCTGGAGGCCTCTTTGTTGGGCAGATCTCATTACAGGAAGAACAGCTGGGGTGGGGGTGCTGATGGGGTCCAGGAGGGCTGGGAACAAACTTTTTAGGGAGGATTTGGCTCTGGGCCTTCCTGCCTCACTTCGAGAACTCTGGGATTTGGAACTGAAGCAGACCTCAGCACATAGAATGTCAGATATGGAAGGCATCTTAAATGTCACTTAGTCCAATCCCCTCATGTGTGTGCACGCTCACACATGTGCACAGGTTTTATATCACATATATCCACAATGCATGTACACACATGTACCAAACACATGCACCCATACTCCATCTGCAAAGGCAATGAGAGAGGTGGCTGGAACACTGCGCTGGGAATTTGGGAAATCTCAGTTCAGACCCTACTTGGCAGCTATGTGACTGGGATCAAGTCCCTTTGCCTCTCAGAACTTCAATTTCCTCCTTTTAAAAAGGATAATAATAGTATCTACCTCATAGAATTGTTGACCTAAAACACATGCAAATTATGTATACACATATATAGAATATGATTTCCCCTAAGTCAGTGTTAATAGCTCAATAGCTAGTTTAAAACAACTCTAAGACTTTGGGGAAATCATTTTCTGTGTTTCTGTCTCTGTCTATCTGACTCTCTGTAATTGTGTAATTTGGCTTATATATGGACCAAAAGTGTTAATAGCTTAAAGCTGCACTAAGAATTTGGGGACATTCTCTCTCTATATCTAAGTATGCATTTCTCTGTATCCATATATTTATAAGCTATCTATCTATCTAATCATTTCTCTATCTACCATTCAAATTTTATTCTATATTAATATCTTTTGGGGAGCTTGGGTACCAAACTAAATTAGTGGCTGCTTCCCAGACTCAACATGCTTTCTGTCTGTCTGTCTGTCTGTCTATCTTATATATTTATGTAGTATATATGCAACATGTGAATATATCATCTTTTTCTGTCTCTTTCATCTCCTCTTCCTTCTTGTCTTCTCTCTGTCCCTGTCTCTATCTTTTTGACTTTCTGTGTGTACCTCTTTTCTTTCTCTTTATTCTCCCTTCCCCTTTCTCTCCCCCTCTCTTTTTCTCTTTCCTTTTTTCTCCTCCTCTTTTTCTTCCCCTCCCTCTTCTTTTCCCTCTTCCTCTTCTTTTTCCTCCTCTTCTTCCTCCTTCTTCTTTTCCTCTTTCTCCTCCCTCCTCTTCCTTCTCCTCCTCTTCCCTCTTGCTTCTCTCATCTGTGGTTTTATTATTTTGTTATATAAAATTTCTTAATTAAACCTCCCCCTCTCTAATCAATGAAGCCATACAGCTGTTTATCAGCTTCCATAAGGGCTTTGACCTGCGCGATTACACAGCCATTTTGGGTCAGAGCTAAGCTTGAACCCAGGTCTCCTTGACTCTGAGGCTGCCTTACCACCCATTTTAGTATTCAGCCTCTCATTTAATATTACTATGTTAAAATAATAATCCATGTTGCCTGATCAAATCATTTCATCTCTCTGAGCCTTAGTTTCTTCACTCATAAAATGAAAGCATTGAATTGAGTTCTTTCTCAACTTCCTTTCAGCTTTAAATTTTCTTATCCTATAACCCCGAACTAATACTTTTCCTATTTTGAATTTCAGTTCTCTCACCTGAAAAATGCTGTTGTTTAGTCAAGTCTGACTCTTTATGGCCCCATTTGGGTTTTTCTTAGCAAAGATGCTGGAGTGGTTTGCCATTTCCTTCTCCAACTCATTTTACAGATGAGGAAACTAAGGCAAATAGGGTTAAATGACTTTCCCAGAATCACACAGAATTTGAGTTCAAGTGATCCTAGCATTCTATGCATTGTGCAACATTTATAGTTGCTGACCTATAATTAATAAGACTTCAAAATTATTTATTAATTCTAGACTTAGTAAACATGAACAAAAATTTAAATATGTGAAATAAATTCTGTGAGCCCTTTCTCCCAGCTGTTTGAAGTTTACCAAAAAAAATACATGAATGCTAACAAAATAACAAGCAGAAGTTTGTAAGTATGTTAACATTAACAAAATAACATACAGAAGTTCCTGAGTTAATGATAACAAAATAACAAAAAGAAGTTCCTCTTTGATTCTAAGTTGCTGTCTAAACTTTTTCTTTTCTGTATTTTGTTTTGGTAGTTATTATTTGGTAATAATAAATAATAAATCTAAAGCAGGTTGCTCAATGGATAATAGCACTAGATTTGACCTGTATTCAAATCTTGTATTATTAGCTCTGTGACTTTGGAGAAACGATTTAACCTCTCCTTGCTTCAGTTTTCTCATTTGTAAAATGGGCCTAATAGAACTTACCTCATAAGGTTATTGAGGGGATCAAATGAGATAACATATGTAAAGCACTTTGCAAAACCCTAAATTCTATATTTAGTAATAGTAATAGCTAGTATTTCTATAGCGCCTTGAGATTTTCAAAGCAGTTTCAAAATATCATCTCATTTGATTCTCACAATAACCCCCCAGGGAAAGAGGAAGAAAGGATACTATTATTAGCTCCATTTTATAGGTGAAAAAAACAGATAGATGGATGATAGGGACAAGGTCATACTTCCAGTAAATATCTGAAACTAGATTTTGATTTCTTCTTGATTTCAGAGATAGCACCCTGTCTATTGTACCATCTAAATGTTGTTCTTCCTTGTTTTTCAAAGAAGATCAATGACAACAGGGGATGATGTCTTGACTTGCCCACGAATTTGATTTAAGTGAGGCAGATTGCACAAAGTCATCAGCTTCACTCTCTCCTTCAGAGTCATTGAAATCCAGTGGCAAAACAAAAGTCAGGATGACTGCTGATGGCCAAGAGTACAGTGGGTGGTCTTAGTATCTTCCATATCTGATTCTATCCATTGTACCATCTAGCTGCCTAAACCACAGCAATGTGAATGCCAGCTATGATTATTATTGATTATTATTTTTTTCCCACAGGGTTGTTGTAAGGCTCAAGTGTGATAAAAAATGTAAATAACTTGTTAGCCATGAATCATTATAGAAATATTAGTTATTAATATTATGATTATATTCCATATTACCTTTCTAGTGTCCTGCACATGACCTTGTGTGTGTGTATATATATATATATATATATATATACACATACAAATGAACATTGAGTTTACTGCATTCATTAAAAGATTCTTTTACATCTTTTATTTCATTTGATCCTCACAGTAATCCTGAGAGGTAGCAAGACGGGCATTATTCTCCATGGTTTCAGATAAAGAAAATGAGACCCATGAAGTTTAAATAACTTGCCTAAGATGATACAATAAATTAGTGATAGAGTTGGGACAGGATGTCTGTCAAGTTTCTTGATTCCCAGTCATCTAATCATAGAGTTGAAGATCAACCTAGAGGTTGTTCCATCATTTAAAAGCCTAGTTTTCATCAAGGCTCATCTCAAATGCTTCCTCCTATACTTAGTCTTTCCTGATTCCCTAAGCTGCAAGTACTCTTAACTCCCAAAATGGTCTTGCATTTATTTTGTATAGACTTTGTTGGATTGTTGATGGATGAATCTACTCAAACTATCTATCCAGAACAAGGCTCTTCTATAACGAAGTAGCTAACCAGTCTTTACTAGAATCTGTGAGAGGATCAGCCCATTCCTCTTTGGAACAGTTCTAGTTGCCAGGAAGTTTTCCCATACGTCTAGCTGAAATTTGCCTCTCTGCTAGTTACACCTATTATTCCTAGTTCTCCCTTACCTGGACTAAGCAGACCAAGTATAATTCTTCTTCCATAGGATAGTCAGTCAAATACTTGAAACCTATTATGTCTTCTCCAGGCTTAAGGTTCCACTTTCCTTCAAAGGATTCTCCTATAACATAGTTTCCAAGACCTTCACAATCCTAGGGGTCACTCTCCTTGGACAAGCTCATCTATAAGGGCCCTTCCTAC
Organism: Sarcophilus harrisii; assembly: GCF_902635505.1. Classification (NCBI taxonomy): domain Eukaryota; kingdom Metazoa; phylum Chordata; class Mammalia; order Dasyuromorphia; family Dasyuridae; genus Sarcophilus; species Sarcophilus harrisii. The sequence goes on from NC_045427.1 coordinate 225,756,433, forward strand.
CATATTAGCAACAGTTCCCCAATTCTACTAACACAACCTATAGCCTTTTTTCCCCTACTCCTTGGCCTTTCTTTATCTCCTACATTTATGAGTATGATTCTTTGGTTATAAGGTGTAATGACTGATAATATCTTAATATAAACAGTCTTTGAGGAAATGGCATTTTAACTGGGTAGTCCAAACCATCAATTTTCTAATGAAGAGATAGTATGAGATAGCAGAAAAAGCAAAATAGAAAGAGATGAGAGACTTGGGCTCTGCTCCTAAGTCTTTCTGAAATCTTGGGCTATCTCTGAACCTGTTACCTCATCTGTACAATGAGAGTGATGGACTTGACCAATGGTTCTTTTTTTTGGGGGGGGGTTTATTTAATAGCCTTTTATTTACAGGATATATGCATGGGTAACTTTACAGCATTAACAATTGCCAAACCTCTTGTACCAATTTTTTACCTCTTACGCCCCCACCCCCTCCCCTAGATGGCAGGATGACCAGTAGATGTTAAATATATTAAAATATAAATTAGATACACAATAAGTATACATGACCAAAACATTATTTTGCTGTACAAAAAGAATCAGACTCTGAAATATTGTACAATTAGCTTGTGAAGGAAATCAAAAATGCAGGTGGGCATAAATATAGGGATTGGGAATTCAATGTAATAGTTTTTAGTCATCTCCCAGAGTTCTTTTTCTGGGCATAGCTGGTTCAGTTCATTACTGCTCCATTGGAAATGATTTGGTTGATCTCGTTGCTGAGGATGGCCTGGTCCATCAGAACTGGTCATCATATAGTATTGTTGTTGAAGTATATAATGATCTCCTGGTCCTGCTCATTTCACTCAGCATCAGTTCGTGTAAGTCTCTCCAGGCCTTTCTGAAATCATCCTGTTCGACCAATGGTTCTTAAAGAAGAGACCCTCCCCCCCCAAGACACTTTTAGATCTGTCCATTAATATGCTATAATATCAATAGATATAAACCACCTTAAAATATCCTTGCATGGGGGTGTGTGTGGAGAGATTCGATTTTTAAGACAAAAGGGTCCTGAAACCAAAATTTTTGAGAGTTGATATACTAGATAATCTCTTAGCTCAGGTGCTGCCTTCTCTAGAAAGCTTTTCCTAATTCTCAGTACCCTTTCCTTCTACAAGTGGTTCTTTTCTTCCTCAAATCATTCTCTGTATTATATCTTATATTTTTGTTTTTCCCTCCCCTCCAACATTATCAGAATATAATGGGGGACAGAGAATGTATAGTTTTTGCTTGTGTGTCCCCAGAGCCTAATGCAGTTTTTTTAAAAATTCTTAATAAATATTTGTTGACAAATCATTTCTAATGGAGCAGTAATGAACTGAGCTAGCTATGCCCAGAAAAATAACTCTGGGAGATGACTAAAAACCATTACATTAAATCCCCAATCCCTATATTTATGCACACATGCATTTTTGATTTCCTTCACAAGCTAATTGTACAATAATTCAGAGTCTGATTTTTTTTGTACAGCAAAATAATGTTTTGGTCATGTATACTTATTGTGTATCTAAGTTATATTTTAATATATTTAACATCTACTGGTCATCCTGCCATCTAGGGGAGGGGGTGGGGGGGTAAGAGGTGAAAAATTGGAACAAGAGGTTTGGCAATTGTTAATGCTGTAAAGTTACCCATGTATAAATCCTGTAAATAAAAGGCTATTAAATAAAAAAAAAATAAATATTTGTTGAGTTTAATTAACTTGAATTCCAGCTCTGATATTTTATGTGCTAAAGCCCTTTTGGCTCTAACTTTTTTTTAACTCTAAGCTTTTTTTTTTACTCATCTATAAAATGGGGGAAATAATATTTAAAATTTTTTCTTCATAAGATTGTCAAGCTCAAATGAGATTGTGGATGCAAGAGCACTTTGTATCCATAAATCTATTAAAATGTACATCCTTATTAGTCTTATTGTTAGCATTATTATTTACTGACTTTCTATTGTATATTGGGCTCTTTTGACAGTAAATATACAAATTAGCATCAGCTTCTTTGGGAAATTTGTCAGATTTACCAAGATGACAAGGTCAGTATCCAAAAAAAATTTAACTGGTCTGAATAAAAGACAGAATCAAATATGACAAAATATAGGTGGGATAAATGTAAAGTACTATCCTTGGGTTCAAAAAAACCAATGTCACAACTCTAAGATGAGGTAGATATGACTAGATAAAAGTCTATGTGAAAAAGAGCTGGAGATCTTAATGGATTGAAAGTTTGTTGTGATTCATGTTGGCAGTAAAACACCCAATGTAATCCTAAACTGCAGTGAGGGAGTCATGGTGATCAGTACAAAGGCAAGGGTCACACAGGATGGATAAGCATCAGCAGGGGGAATTTCTCTATAGATGAGATAACAGATCCATTTGAGATTTGAAAATGCCTACAACATGGAAGGTAAGAGTGCTACCCACCCCAGTCTGCCCTAGAAGGCCATATCTGGAGTACAGTGTTCAGTTCTCAGTATTACATTTCAGGCAAGATGTTGACAAAACTGATGTGTGTCACAGTGGAGAGATTTGGAAGGATGGCAGGAAGGAAGAGAGAAAGGAAAGGAAGAAGGCAGGAAGGAAGGAAAGGAGAAAATCAGGGAGAAAGAATGTCAAGGAGGAAGGAAGAAGGAAAAGGAAGAGAGAAGACTAAGATGATAGGAAAAGATAGTGATATAAACATTGGAGGGGATATGGGAAAATTGGAATACTAATACATTATTTGTGGAGTTGTGAAGTGATCCAACCATTCTGGAGAGCTATTTGGAATTATGTCCAAAGGGCTATTATATTATGCATACTCTTTGATCCAGTAGTGTCTCTGCTGGGCCTAAATCCCAAAGAGGTCATAAAAATGGAAAAAGGAGCCACATGTGCAAAAATGTAGCAGCCCTTTTTCTAGAGGCAAGGAATTGGAAACTGAGTAGATGCCCATCAGCTGGGGAATGGCTGAATAAGCTATAGTATATGAATGTTATGGAATATGATTGTTCTATAAGAAATGATCAGCAGGATGATTTCAGAAAGGCTTGGAGGGCCTTATATGAACTGATGCTAAGTGAAGTATAGAACCAAAAGAATATTGTACCAAAAGAACACAAGAGGATTATGTGATAATTAATTCTGATGGATTTGGCTCTTTGCAACAGTGAAGTGATCCAGACTAATTCCAATAGACTTGTGATGAAGAGAGTCACCTGCATCCAGAAAGAAGACTGTCATACTAACTGTGGACCACAACATATTTTTTCATCTTTTTTTTTGTTGTTGTTGTTGTTTGCTTGCTTTTTGTTTTTTTCTATTTTTTCCCCTTTTTGATCTGATTTTTCTTGTGTAGCATCATAATGTGGAAATATATATAGAAGAACTGCATATGTTTAACCTATACTGGATTACTTGCTGTCTAGGGAAGGGGAGCTGGGATGAAGGGAGAGAGAAAAATTTGGAGCACAAGGTTTTGCAAGGTTGAATGTTGAAAACTATCTGTATATATTTTGAAAATAAAAGCTATTATTAAAAAAGAAAGAAAGAAGGGAAAGAGGTAGGAAAGGAAACAAGCATTTATTAAGCATCTGCTATGTTCCAGGTACTATGCTAAACAATTATCTCATTTGATCCTTACAACAACCATGTAAGGTAGGTAAGGTATTATTATTATCACTTTACAATTGAGGAAACTGAGGCAGGCAGAGAAACTGAGTGATTTGCTCAAGATGCCATAGCTAATTAAGTGTCTGAGGTCAGATATGAATTCCGGTGTTTCTGGCTCTATCCCTGTGCCACTTAGCTTGACCAGGACAGATCTGACAAATACCCCCTGCATAATTTGGGCAAGTCACTCTTTACCTTCATTTTTCTCATCTGTAAAATAAGCAAGTTGGACTAGATGAATTGTAAATAATTTCCGAAACTATGACTCTGTTATGCTTCAGAGGAGATTCTTGTTCAAGTGAAGGTTGAATTGTATGCCCTTATTGACTTCAGACAATCTGTGAGAGACAAGAATGGACTACTGAGGCTTCTTGGAAAAGATTTGGGCAAGTGGCATTGCAGAAGGATAGCCAGAGGGAGATGCTGTCATTCTGTGATTTTGGTTCATGACGCACAAGTTCATGATTTAATTTATTTGTTAGCCTTTACATGTGCTTGTACAGATACCTTTGCTCTCCAGGGCTGGACTTAAACTTTGGCAGCAAAGGGATTAAAGTGTAAAATAGGACTAGGACCCCATTTTTCTCAAGTTTTCTTACTTTGATGCCATAGGTTTAAACTTTAATTAGAAGCAATTCATTACTTTGGATTAAATATATCCTCTTCATTATAGAGCTTTTTCAAAAATTTAGCTATGTGAGATATGATCCATGAATCCCTTAGGCTCTTGACTGAATTTTCATGAGAATAGGGGGCCTATACCACTGGGTTTTTGCAAGGAGAAGGAGATGTGGTTTTTTGTGTGTATGTGTGTACATTTATACATACATGTATATGTATATATAAATAATGATATATATATATATGTTATATATTTCTATCTGTCTGTCTATCTGTTTGAAAGCACACTGGCATAAGAAACAGTACTACTGGCTCTGCTGCTTACTAGTAGGGTACCTTTAGGTCACAAGCTCCAGGCCTTACTTTCCCTATCCATAAAATAAAATTCTGGCACTGTTGATTGTATAGTCCTGTGACAAATGGATTTTTACTGTCTGTGAAGCTCTAGAGAAAGGCAATCCAAGGACTCAAAAGACAGACTATGTTGACATTAGGCTTGCAAGGCTAGTGACTCCTGCTTTTTTTGTCCAGAGATGTATTGGTAAATGTTTAACAACCAGGTATCTGAGGAAAATATAGTTTTATCTATATTATTCACAATTTTGTCCAAGATTTTTTTGAGCTTAGACAATTTTGTTGATTGTAAATCAAACTCTAATTTGTTTGTTTGCCAATTTCTGAGGTGTAAATTTTACAATGAGAATTTTAAAATGTGCTCTGGGGGGCCATTTGAGCTGATTCCATCTCACCTTCATACATCCCAGTGTAGCATTGTAGAACCATCTATGTATTAACAAGCCAGTTGTGTCAATAAGTAATGGAAAGTGTCCAAGAAAGTGAAGAGAGATTAGGGTCTGACTTAAAATGGGAATCTAACCTTCCCACTCCATTCATTATACTGACATATATTTTCTTGTATTGTTTCAACTCTTAACTCTGTTCATTTATTTTTCCAGGTTATAAGTCATGAACATTGTTCTACGAGAAAGATATGGAATGTAAAAAATAAAATTGTGCATGTGTTTGTCTGGTTTTTCTTCAAGCACACAGTGCTGATTATAAACAAAATAAAGGCTAAACAAAACCTTCAGGCTTTATGTAAAAACAGTTCATGAGTTACTTTTTCTCCTTATTATCTCTTAGGATCACAGAACATCAGAGTTGGGAGAGACCCTAGGACACAAATTTACGGAGCTTGAGAGGAACTTTAGGGTATCTAAACTCTCTTTTATTTGACAAATGGGGAGATTGAGTTCTGGAGAAATTAAATGCCTTGACCAAGATCACATAGCTAATGACTGGTAGAACAAATGAGAACACAGGTTCCTTGACTTCTGGTCTAAATGCTTACATAAGATCATGGTTTAGATCTGGAGGAAAATCCAGTGACCATATAATTCAACTCCCTCATTTGTTTTCTGTTTTTTTTTTTTTTTTTTTTTTTTTTTTTTTTTTTTTTTTTTTTTGCAGGGAGGAAAGAGGGATGAGACAATTGGAGTTAAATGACTTGCCCAGGATCACATAGTATCAAGTGCCTGAGGCTGAATTTGAACTCAGGTCCTGCTGACTCTAAGGCTGGCACTCTCCCTACTGCACCATTGAGCTGCCCTAATCCCCTTATTTTCTACAAGAGAAAACTAAAGATAAGAGAGGCTAAGTGACTTAGGATCATAGATTTGGAGCTAGGGGGGATTTTAGAAGCCATTAAATCCAACTCCTTAATTTTATAGATGAGGAAACAGAGGCACAGAGATATTAACTAGCTTGTCTAGAGTCCCACAGCCTCATTATCCGAGGCAGAATCAGAACACAGATCTCCCTGATTCCAAATCCAGCATTATTTGCTATGCCACCTAGTATATCCCATTTCCTTTCAGATAACTTATCATCAAATATTGATTGAACACCTAAAATGTGCCCAGTGCTGTCCTAGATACTGGAGATGAGAGTGGAGAGGAAAGAGTGTCAGTCAACAAGGTTTTCAAAGTCTGACTAAAATGGGGGAGAAATAAGGCTGCTGGGAAGGCTTCTAATTAGGAACTTCCCTGACATCCCAACTCCCCCCTTTTCCCTTCCCCCCTCTTGCTCCATCAGAACGCAGCCTATAACCATTATGGTAGCTTTTGTACTTTCCCTTTTGCCTTGTAGAGAAGACTTTCACATGAAGGAGGAAGGCTAGATGGTATTATATCGTTAGTTTTACAAATTTTTGTGCATGGTTAGAGTCACAAGAGATCTTATTGGTCATTGATCCTAATTCCTTCATTATATAGAGAAAGAAACTTGGGACCAAGAAAGGGAATGAACTTTGCTAAGGTCAGAGAGCAAGCTAGAGGCATGGTCAACCAGAGTCAACTTTTCGTTTCCAAATCAATGGTCTTTCTATTAAACCAGTATGTTCCATAACAACCTGGGCCTGGGGCAGAGAGGTGGCTTGTGGAATGGCTGGGCAAGAAGGTGACAGAGTGCCAGGAGGGAGCCCCAGGCTGCAATAATCAGGCCAAGGGCCCATTCTGTGACCTGGGCATCAGGCCAGTCTCAAACAATGAGCCCACAGAATGGAAGGGAAGGAGCAGTGAGGAAGCAGGTATAGGGAGGGGGCCAGTGGGGAACTGAGTGGGGAGAACAGAAAGCAGAAGAAAGGAAAATTGGCAGGTTGCTGGAGCCTCTGGAGGGGATTGGGGAGTGGGAGGGGTAGGGGATAGGGTGGAGACTTGGGGCAGTCTCCTTCCCTAATACAGTGAGCCAAGGAGGCCTCTGGGAGCATAGATTGGCTGCTCCTGCCAACTAGGATAAGAGCTTGGTGGAGACAGAGATGGGAGGGAGAAAGAGGTGAGGGGTCATCACCTTATCCAGCAGGGTGGAAGTTGGGGAAAACAGAGTTAATTGGTCTCCTAGTGGTCCAACTCCCTGACCACCCCACTTACGACACTAGAAAGTGTTTGAACAAATGATTTAGCCCTGAAAGAGACTTTAGATTTAGATTAACTCTACCTATTTTATAGAAGGGGAGATGGAGACCTTGAGAGATAGAATGATTTGTGTAAGGTCACAGAAATCTACCAGGTTGAAATCTTAAGGACATCTAACTCATACCCCAATATGTACCCAAATTTTATAGATGAGAAAACTGAGACTTGAAAAGCCAAGATCACAAAAATAATAAGTAACAGCTATAATTCAAAACCATTTCCTCTAAGTTAAAACAATGTTATTTTTGCCTCTTATTCTGCTCCGTTCCATCTCTCTCCCTCACCAGGTGAGCTGACTCCATGAGAGTATACTGGAAGGGAGATATGGGCAGGGGAGAATGTCCTTAAGACATTCCAGAGTCTGGGTGTTCCCTTGGTTAGTATTTCTTCCCTTTAGGTCTTTCTGTAGGTCCAGCTCAGAGATGCTATCTTTTGCATTTCTCATTTGGGAGACACGAGATATTAATAAGATCTGCATCTAAAATGCTTTAAGGTTTGCACAATATTTTCTCATGAGACTGTAGTCCTATGTTAGGACTCCTATGAGATAGTATAAATATTATCACCGTCTTTTTGCAACAGCCTTAGTCAGGTTATTTTGCTCATTATCACATACATAGATAATGTCGGAACTAGGACCGGAAACCAAACTAAGTTCCAAGTTCTTTCTACTGCACCACACTGTAGAAAGCTGGGAGAGAAGGAAGTCAAAAGCAATGTGTGCTATGGTTCACAAATCAAATGTAACAAAAGGGACAAGACTATTGCTAACCATTACCTACCCCCAAGCCCCACTCACACCTGAACTTTGAAGGATTGCTTATTCTAGGGATTTATGATACTACGAGATAGCCTGTTTTACTAGAAGGAATTCTCAACTGGGAGTCAGGATGCCTGATTCCCAACTCTGACACCACTAAAATCTCTCATTGCATATCTCTGGGGGAGTGACTTTCTTCTCTCTGGACCTGAGTGTCTCCATTTATAAAGAGAAGAGGTTGGAAGAGATGATCTCTAATGTTTCTTTCAACTTTACCATTCTATAATTTCTTGGCATCTGGCAGTAGGAGAGGCAAAGATCACATTCCATCTCTGGCCTTTGCTTATGATTTCCCTACATCAGTGGAAATAATTGGGCTTTGGCATCATGAACAGTCACAAATAAGCCTTGGGGTCAAATACCTTGGTCCAATACAGCCAGGACTCAGTCTATTAGAAACTGAAGAATCCCTTGATGAGATTCTATTGTCCATATCCCCCATGGTTTCTTGCTTAGGAACTAGAAACATCTGACATCAGGGTTTGAGGAGGGAAATGATTGATTTTCTGGAGACAATTAAATATCATGAGTCTTTGCCTGATCTCTCCAGTTGCCAATACTCTCCTCAACCCTGACCTTGTATTTCACGTATACTTATTTTGGATATACTTATATGTGAATGAAGGTAAGCTCCCTGAAGGCAAAGATTGCTTCATTTTTTTATTTCGTATACCTAACAACATGCAGTACCTGGAATATAATAAGTGCTTAATAAATGCTTGCTAATTGACATAAAACTCAGTGTGTAAAGAAAAATCTTAAAATTCAATACAATAAACACTAGTTGAACTACTATCTTCTAAACAATGTATTAGGTCCTGGGGATACAGAGATAAAACTACTACTGTCCTATCCTCACGGAGATTACATTCTATTGGGGTTTGGTGGTGGAAATGGCATGTACAGAAAATTAAATACAAAAATTATGCAAAGCAATTTCTATCATTGAACTTAGAATGTAAGGGACTTTAGAATGTAAAGCATGGAACATCAGAGCTGGGAGAAGATCTGAAATATTTCATCCATTTTTAAAAATTATATCTACTACACAGTAGGTATGTATATAGTAAATCAGTTTTTGTTGATTGAATTGGACTGGATTAAAATTTTTTTGGTTGAGTGCATTGGTCTGTGTTTAAATTTTTTTCATTATGTGTTAATCAATGTGTATTAGTGCAATTAATACAAACCCTGCCATCCTCTTTTACCCCACCTCATCCTTATATACCCAGAGAAGATACAAGGAGACATATTTCACTTCATTGCTGGGTTTGAATCTTATGCTGGTTCTGAGAAGTGTTGTGTCTCATCTTAGGAAACTACTCTGATCTTGAACTGCAACCTCAGTATAATACATTGCTTCAAATGCTTTAAAATGCCTTGATTACTTAAAGTGTTAAGTGATTGGAAAGAAGAGACTGTTCAAAGAGGGCAGGTCTGCCCAATGTCCTGAGGTAGTCAGAGCTGATACTACTTTAAATTCAGGGCAGCTAGGGCTATAAATCTTTATTTATAAATTCACTGATCTTGGAAAATTAGATCTCAAGCTCCTTTAAATATAGAAGAGAAAAATGAGTATTGGTTAAGGAAAATGAAATACTTAACCAGGTAGGTTAAGTGCCTTGTCTAGATTTATTCACAGGTAGTAAATCTGGGGATGTATGTGTGTGTGTGTGTGTGTGTGTGTGTGTGTGCCCTGATCTGAAGCCATAGGAAATGACTTGGATCTTGCCAGTGGCTGAGATCACAAATCTCTAGGGGGACAGTGATTGTCTCTCAGGGTCCTATCAGATTGATAGAGTTGCTTTTACTATTGGCTAGAAGACACAGGGAATTCAAAAATCTGAGTCTCCCAGGACCTTCCCCACTTCCCTTTTGTATTGCCACCATCCAAGGCCAGAATTGTGCAACCCATCCCCTGTTTCTGGGCCCCCTCCTGTTGGCTAGGCGAATTCTTAGTTACGCCTGTCCCTGAGTGTCTCCTTTAAATAACTCAAAGCAGAAATGAAAGCTCACAAGGTCAGAGTGAGGATGATTCAAAACTTGAGAACAGTCTAGCTGGGGAGACCAGGTTTAGCCCCTGAGGATGGGAGGAATGGTAGAACTCCTAAAGCCTGATTCTTACTGCACCCTATTCCTCCCACCCCCAGTGTCTGCCCCTGCTTGGACACTCACAGCTTCCTTCTCCTGCTCCTATCCTTCATGCCTAATTCCTATGGAATTTTAGACTCCTGTTCATGTCTAGAAAGACCCAGAGGCCCCCACTGAGCTAGACTCGGACTGTCATTAAAGGTAATCAGCTATTAAGCATTTATTACATGACAGTATTGGACCAGGTACTGAGGATACAACAAGAAGAATGGAACTATCCCTTCAAGCTTACTTAAGAATTGGCAGCGTGAAAAATATGAATTACAATATATTTCCAATAAATATGAGGCACTAGCATGGAGAACAGGAAAGACCTCATGTAGAAGGTGACAAGTTGAGTTTTGAAGGAAACTAGGGACTCTGAGGAGCTGCTAGCTGGTACAGTGGATAAAGTTCTGGGTCTGGAGTCACCAAGATTTGAGTTCAAATTCAGCCTCAGATACTTATCTTTGTGGCCCTGGGCAAGTCACTTAACTCTGTTTGCCTTGGTTTCCTCATCTGTAAAATGAGCTGGAGAAGGAAATGGCAAATCACTCCAATATCTTTGCCAAGACCTAAATAAGGTCACAAAGAGTTAGTCATTACTGAAATGATTATACACAATAAGGATTCTAAGAGGCAGAGATGACAAAAGAAAACCTTTGAGAGATATCCAGGGTAATGTCATGGATACAACAATCATACTTGAAATGTATACTTTTGTACACACTTTGTACAACACTTTTTTATTTGTCATCTTGTTGAAGCCCCACAACACCCTGGGAAGAAGACAAGAATAGGATCAATATTCCCATTTTACAAAGCAAGAAAGTGAAATCCAGAAATTTTAGGCAATTTACTCAAGATTACACAGAAAAATATAGAAATATGTTTTGCATTAATTCACATGTATAACTCATATACAATTGTTTACCTTTTCAAGGATGGGGGAGGGTGGAAAAAGGAAGAGAATTTAAAACTTAAAATAAAAAAATTGATTTTAAAAAATTTTAATATATAATTTTAACAATAATGAAGTAAATAAATAAAAATAATTTAAAAAAAAACAATCACATAGCAAGTTAGTAGCAGAGCCTAAATGTTCTTTTCTTTATCTCACACTGATTGTTTTTTTTTATGGAGCCTTGACCTTTATGTTAGCTATTTTTCCAGTAAGACCACTAGTTCCCTAGAGGCAGAGACCACATCTTCTAGTTCTTCCTAATTTTCCTACTTTCCCACTGCCTCTGCCCCAATACCCAAGAACAGGGGCCTGCACATGGTAAGTATTCAATTGACTCTTTTTGCTCAATTTCTATGCCTGGACCCAAAGCATCAACTGAATTGTAGAAATAAGTTCTAAAAATGTGGTGTTTTCTCTCAACTGGGGAACTGCAGATGGAGTGGGAAAGAAAGTTGGGGATGGAGGTGATGATTAGTTTCTCCACAGGGAATAGTTACATTGGGAGAAAAGTGAGGGATCTTCCATTCATGCTTCCTTCTCACATGTACTCCTTGGACAAAAGCGAAAGAGGGAAGTAGGGGCACCCAGTAGACCCTGGACTCAGATGGGAAGGGCAATGGAAGGGAAGAGAAGGAGAGCACAGGAGGTGGCAACCTCCAGCTGGTGGGGTGGAGGGCTGAGGCCCCAATTCAGTTTAACCACTAGCCTATGGAGTCCAGCCAAAGGGGAAGTGGAGAACCTCACCCATCTCTTCTTCATTCTTGACCCTCACCCCACCCAAAGGAGCAGAAAGAGATTGTGTGGAGAGGGAAAAAGAAAGGGAAAAGGCAATCAGGGATGGGGTGCAGCAGATCAGAGAATGTTAGATCGAAGAATGGAAGGGTTCTTAGAACAAAGAACGTCAGAGCTGGAAGGAACTCTAAATGTCAGAGGTAGAAGGGACTCAGAACAAAGAATGTTAGAGTTGGGAGAGTCCTTACAAATTACCTAGTCATGAGTTCACAGATTTATTCCTGGAAGAGCCCCCAAAGATTATCTATTACCCCTCATTTTATAGATGGGGAAATTGAGGCTAAATAGCCAAGATATATCATACCTATAACACAGGAAGTAAATGTAAGAGTCATTATTTGAACCTAGGCCTTCTCTCTCCAAAGTCAGGATTTTTTTGGGGGGAATGACTTGTCCAAAGATATACAGCTACTTAGTGACAAGATACTTCTGGTGATCTAGTGGTCTTTCCATTGTACCACACTTTTTCTCTATTTCTGAACCTAATAAATCTCAGAGAATAGTAAATTTGTGGGCTCACCATCCTAGATTAGTATTCAAAGATTATAGAGATTTAGAATGCAGTTTTTAAAAGAAGTCCTAGCTCAAGAAAAGTCCCTACAAGGAGTGAGCCTAAGGAAAGGTGCTGTGATCAATAGGGATCCTGGCCTTTGCCAGGCAGAGAAAGATACCTTTCCTTCCTGGGCCCAAAGTCCTCAGTCAGACCAGAAGCTGAGTCACCTCCCCAATTAGCAGGGCCCAGGAGGGATCCCGGGGGTGGTGGCAGGGGCAGACAGTTGTTGTCTGTCTCCTTGAAGACTCCAGTCAGAGCAGCAGACCCTGACTCAGGGCCCCACTGCCTCTCAGAAAGGATGATTCATACACCTGATCCCAGAAGTGCTCTCATCCTCAGGGCACCAGCTCTCCTTTCCACAACCTCTAAGTCAACCAGATCCCACCCACTCTTAGGGTTCCGGGAATTTGTGGGGATTAGATAACCATCTTTGGTTTCTGGATCTCTGCTTGATAAGATCATAGCAATACTAGGAGCATGGGATTTAAAACTGTAGAGAAAAACCTGAGAGATCATTGAACCCAGCCTTCAGAAATAGACTGAGGCCCAGAGAAAGGACATAGGTCGCCCATAGCCACAAATGCAGTTAGTGGAAAATTCAGAACTTGAATTCAGGTCCCTTCTCTCCAGAATGAGCCCCCCCAACTTTTTTTTTTTAACATAAACTCAAGCTTGGCCAGAGATACTTTGGCAGAAAGTATCTACTTCAGTAGCATTATTTTCAATCAAAAGAAGTCTGCTAACTTTGCCAGTCTTGACATTCCCACCATTAGATTTACTTCTTAAAGAGTCTTAGTTACCTTTGAATGTTCCACAGAGCCTAGTAAAGAGCCCCAAACATATTAGATACCTTTGTTTCAGTTATTTTTCAGTCATAACTGAGATTTCATGACCCTTTTTGGGGTTTTCTTGGAAGAGATGCTGGAGTGGTCTGATATATCCTTCTCCAGCTTATTTAACAAATGAGGAAACTGAGGAAAAGAGGGTTAAATGACTTGCCCATCTAGCAAGTGTCTGAAGTCAGATTAGAACTCAGGGAGAGAATTCCAATTTCCCCATTAAAAAAAAATGAAGTCAGTTGATAAGTCGGGGCATTGAGTGATGTAGCACTTGCAAGAGCCCTGGACTCTCACCTCTGCTATTTATAACCTATATGTTATAAGGCAAATCATTTAATTTCTCTAAGGAGCAGCTTGGTGGTGCAATGGATGGAGTGCTGGGTTTGGAAAATTCATCTTCCTAAGTTCAAATCTGATCTCAGATACTAACTGTGTGACTGGATAAATCACCTAACCCTGCCTGCCTCAGTTTCCACATCTGTAAAATGAGCTGGGAAGGAAATGGCAAGCCACTCCAGTGTCATTGCTAGGAAAACATCCCAGTAGGGTCATGTGGAGTAGCACAGGACTGAAATGCCTAAGCAACAACATTTTATTTCTCTAGGCGTTGGTTTTCTCTGCTGTATCATGAGGTGGGTGAGGTAATCTCTAAGATGCCTCTATAGAAGCAATGTTATGTTCCCATGACCATTAAGAGAAGAGATATCACCAAGCTATCAATCATCCAGGACTTATAATCAAAGCTGCATTGAGAGCCCCTCAGAACTCCTTATTCAGCAGCCTGGGAAGAAAATAGAAGGGATCTGAGTAAATAAGTCCCATAGCAGGACTATACAAATAGTCCTGGGCTTCATGTTGTGAGGGTTTGGATAGGTCCAAGACTCAAATCTCTTTGGGTTCTGATACTCCAAAGGCCTTTTCAGTTGTAATATTCGATCCCTTGTGTTGTAAGGTCTATTCTAGATCCAAAATTCTATGTTCCATCCAATAATACCATGTAAGCAGCTGATGGTCCCCATAGAGCACAGGGTTAGACCTAGTGGAACTAGAGGTATGAAGGCGTTAAAGCTAAGCTTTCTGAGGATGCTTGCTTTCTTTTTGAAAGTGTCCAGCCTAGGGCCTTCAAGTCCCTGCTTGGAAGGGCATGGCTCAACTAGCTGAACAGCTGTGTGATTTGGCTGTGGACCAGATGCTGTCCTAGGAAGGGATTTCCCTCAACTTCTCTATGGCTCCTGAGATGAAAGGACACATATAGGGGCTGGAAACGAGACTTCTTGTCCCTGAACCTCATGGACAAGGGGAGGGACTTGGTATATTGACTTCATTCTCTGGTGTTACCAGTTCACAGGAACTTTCTGAGACTAGGGACAGCAGGGATACTGGGGGAAAGCCCAGTGCCTAGGATGAGTGCAATGTGGGCTGCAATCTTGGGGGATTAGGTTCCCCAGCTCTGTGGTTATATAGATCTGAGAACAAATCCTGTTCCCCAAAGCCCAGAAAAGGAATTTCCTCTCTCTTTGGTTTATGTTCAGTTTCACTTTGAAAATCAGTGCCTTGTATATAATATGTATTTAATAAATATTTTCAAATCAACTGAATTAAATTTGCCATTTTGTCTATTTCTAGATTCTCTGATCTATTATATTCTAGACCTGGACTCAGGATATGTTGATCTCCAAATTCCTTTGGAAGTCCAAATTCCAAATTCCAAAGTAGCTACTTACTATTCTGTCAGCTGTGATTTCCCTTCACCCTTTTCTGCCCTGTCTCTTCCTCTCTAGATCCATGGTACACCTTTCCTCCAAATCTAAGCCTAAGTCACATCTGTTCTGTGCACCATCCCCATTCTCCTTCTCTGAGGTTCGGATCATCAAGGTATTGACAAAATAATATAGAAACAACATGAGAGAGGTGAAAATAATTTCCCCCAAGTTACAAAGTTAGGGAGATTGCCAAGATGAGAGCCCAGTCAGTTGTCCACCAATCCACCAGTATTTATGAAGTGTCTCTGTGTACTAGAGCTACAAAAAATAAAGTAGAATAGACCCTGTCCTCAAGGAAAGTATAGTCTAGCAACATGTACATAAGTATAAACAAGATACGTATAAATGGTTACAAATTAATTTTGGGAGTAAGGCTACCAACAATTTCAGGAGGGGTCAGAAAAGGCTTTGTGTACTTGCAGGAAAAAAGAGGTGTCAAGAGATACCAAGAGATCAAGTGATGGAGATAAGGAGAGAATGCTTTCCAGGGACCCAGGTAGATACTAGCAGTGAAAAGGTATGAAGATAGGAAACAAAACATGTTATGTAAAAAACAATGAGGAGAACAATCTGGTTAGAATGTAATGTGGGGGAAAAGGTTAGCATAGTGTTGTTGTTAATCCTTATATAGAATATGTAGAATAAAGCTGGAAAGGGACATCAGGCCAAGTTATGAAGGGTTTTAAATGCTAAATATGAGAATTCTTATTTGATCCTAAGTGATGAGTTTATGTGATCAGAATTGAATTTTAGGAAGATCCCTTTTGGGGGCTATGTGGTAGACAGTTTGGAGTAGAAGGACACTTGTGGCTAGGAGATCAGTTCTAGGTGAGAGGTGATAAGAGTGGTGGATTGATGAGTGTAGGAAAGGTTGTTCAGTTATTTCAGTCATTTTTGATGCTTTGGGACACCTCCCCCATTTGGAATTTTCTTGGCTCATTTTACAGATGAGGAACTGAGGCAAACAGGGTTAAGTGACTTGCAACTAGCAAATGTCAGATTTGAACTCGTAAAGATGCATCTTTCTGACTTCAGGCCTAGCACTCTATCCATTGCACCATTTAACTACCCCATCAAGAAGGGGTCCAAAGCAAGGGATATAAAGATTTGGCAACAGAATGGAATAGAGGAAGTGAAGAATAGTGAAGAATCATAGATAACTCTAAGGTTATAGATCTGAAAAATTGAAAGTATGATCCACAAAAAAAGGAAAGTCGAGCAGAGGGGTGGGTTTTTTGGGAAAAAGTAATGAGTTTTATCTTGGACTGTAAGATGTCTACAAGGCATCCAATTTGAGATGCTGAATAGTCAGCTAAGAATGCAAGATTGGAGCCCAGGATAGACTGGGGTTAGATATGTATATCTGGGAGTCATCTGTGTAGAAATGATAATTAAACCTATGATAACTATGAGGTAACTGAGAGAAAGTGCAGAGAGAAAGAAGAAAGCTCAGGCTGGTGCCTCAGGGTATCACTGCATGATATGGACGATGAACCAGCAAAAGAGACAGAAAGAGAAATCAGACAGAAAATAATCAGGAAGGAATGGTGTCGTGGAAACTGAGAGAGGATAGACTTTCCAGGAGGAAAAGGTGGTCATATATTGTAAAAAATTTATGAAAAATGGAGACTGCCATCAGAGAGAATGCCATCAGATATGACGATTAAGAGCATTGGTGCTTAATTGGTGACATTAGGAACTTTGGAAAAAGGAGTTTCATTTGAATAATGATGACTTGGAACTCTCAGTTCAGTTCAAGATTATCTCTACATTGCCTTTTCCTTGATTTTCCTACAGAAAAATTTGTCAAGATAAGAATTATAGAATCTTCAAAATTCAGAGTAGGAAAAGAACTCAGAAATCATCCAATTCTTTCCATATTTGAAATTTATCTCCAGTGAATGATAATCTCACATTCCCTTGTAGGCTTCCAGTGAAGAGAAACTCATTCCTTCTTGAATGTTTTTGGATAGGGATTGTTAGGAAGAGTTCTAACCTCTTCCTTATGAAATTGAGAATATTTTACCTATAAACTGAGAGAGTTTAAAATAACTCTAAAATTTTCTAAAATAAGAAGGTTGAGTTAGATGGCCTCTGAGTTCCCTTCCAGTTCTGAAATCCTTTCCAGCTCTGATGCTTTAATATTCTAAGATTCTTCCAGCTCTGACCATCTAGGTATTAAGGTTCTTCCTAGTAGTGGCTAGAAACTGGAAACTGAGTGGATGCCCATCGGTTGGAGAATGGCTGAATAAATTGTGATATATGAATATTATGGAATATTATTGTTCTGTAAGAAATGACCAACAGGATGATTTCAGAAAGGCCTGGAGAGACTTACACGAACTGATGCTGAGTGAAATGAGCAGGACCAGGAGATCATTATATACTTCAACAACAATACTATATGATGACCAGTTCTGATGGACCTGGCCATCCTCAGCAACGAGATCAACCAAATCATTTCCAATGGAGCAGTAATGAACTGAACCAGCTACGCCCAGAGAAAGAACTCTGGAAGATGACTAAAAACCATTACATTGAATTCCCAGTCCCCATATTTATGCCCACCTGCATTTTTGATTTCCTTCACAAGCTAATTGTACAATATTTCAGAGTCTGATTCTTTTTCTACAGCAAAATAACGGTTTGGTCAGGTATACTTATTGTGTATCTAATTTATATTTAAATATATTTAACATCTACTGGTCATCCTGCCATCTGGGGGAGGAGGTGGGGGGTAAGAGATGAAAAATTGGAACAAGAGGTTTGGCAATTGTTAATGCTGTAAAGTTACCCATACATATAACCTGTAAATAAAAGGCTATTAAATAAAATAAAAGAAAAAAGAAAAAAAAAGGTTCTTCCTAGATTTGACATTTGTTGTTCTGGTTCCTTTCCAGCTCTGATGTTCTAATGTTCTAAGGCTTCTTCTAGTTCTAACAGTCTGAATGTACTAGATTCCTCTTAGTTTTGACAGCCTTTGTTCTGGTTCTTTTTCCAGGTCCGACATTCTAATGTTTTAAGGTTTCTTCTAACTCTGATGGTCTGTGTCCTGTTTATTTTATTCCTCCTAGATCTAACATACTTTACTGAGATTCCTTTCCAGCTCTGACATTCTAATGCTCTAAGACTTCTTCCAGCTCTGACAGTCTATGTAATAAGGTTCCTCCTAGCTTTAACATCCTTTGATCTAAGTTCCTTTCTAGCTTTAATATTTTCATGCTCAAAGTTTCCTTCTGCCTCTGATAGCCTATATACTATGGGTTTATTTCATCTTTGTCTTTGATTCCCAATGCTTAACACAATGTCCTGCACATAGTAGGTACTTATTAAATGTTTCCAATGCTGAACTCATTGGAGTCTTTTCAGATCTGAAATTCAATGATTCAACTTGTGCTTGTGTTTTCCTTGGTCTGACTCCATCCTACCAGTCACCTGACTGGCCAACCATTGTCACCTTTGTGCAATAAGCAGTGGAGAGTTGCTGGGACAAAGGGAAATGACTGAGTCAGTGGTAGGAGGAACATGAGTGCGGTCACTGCTCAATGATCTTCAGGGGACCTCAGATAGGGAAGGTCCAGCTTGGGAGAAGGTCCAACTAATCTTCCTGTAACCCCAATGACTATACTTCTCCTTTCCTTTACAAAACACCCAAGTTTACAGGAAGTCTGGACTCTCCCTCCCCTCCCCCACAAAGGCTGGACATTCAAGGCCCACTGTGGCCATAGGCCTTGGCGTCATCCTCCCCACCCCTCTCAAGGTCCTATAGGCCTCCTCCCTTCTTCCAACCCATACACACACCCCACACATGCTCCATGTCTCAACCCCAATAGTGAAAGACTCATCACCCTCTTGTGCAAGCCCTGGCATCCCCTGTGGGGTGTAATTCTCCCTCTTGAAGAGGGAGGAGAATAGGAGGCTGTTAGGCCTTGGTCACTGCCCACAGTTATCGTCAGCAGAAGACCGACTATGACCGACAGCCCCTATAGAGTCCTTCCTTTTTATTCTACCTCAGCTTCCCCAAAGAACATCCAGGCTTGGGTAACCTCTTCCAGGAGGTGGGAGGAACCAGAAAAAGCATTGGTGATGAGCTCATCCACCATTTTGTTTTGTTTTGTTCTTAAAGTAAACCATATGGACCTACATCTGAGGACCTCTACCCTAGAACTTAAAAACAGTGGATCATGGATTTTAAAATTAAGAAGGGATCTGACATTATCTAGCCCAACTTTCTCTTTTATAGAGGAAGCAACTTAAGCCCAGGGAAATATACCAGGATTGTAACCCAAGGTGAAACCAGGCAAGGTCCTCAGTTAAATTAAACAGAGCCAAAAAGTAATATGGATTGATTTTCTTAATAGGATATAATACCTATAGAGCCCAGGTTATCAGCTCTTGGGAAATACTAGGGACTATGGAATCTAATAATGTTAATTCACATTTTTCCAGGGCTTTAAGTACTCCAAAGTATTTTCCTCCTAACATTCTTTTGAGATAGGGAGAGTAGATGGCTAGGTGATATAATGGACAGAATGGTGGATTTATACTCAGGAATACCTAAATTCAAATCCTGCCTTGCACACTTACTAGTTCAGTAACTTTGAACAAGTGACTTAACAGTTTCTTCACCTATAAAAACAAACAAACATTGGGAAGGTGAAATGAGATAATGTATATATTTTGTAAACTTCACAATACTACATAGCTATTATTTATTATTCTTATTCTATAGATAAGAAAACTGAGTCTCAGAACTTCAGTGATAACCATTCTCACATGGTTTTCTTCTTATCTTTTCTGATTGTTCCTTCTCAGTCTCCTTTGCTTAGTCCTTATTCATCCATTTTTCTAACCTTAAAGACTGGTTTTTCCCCATACTCTTTCTTAGGTCTTCTTTTTTTCTTTCTTTTTCTTTGGTGATGTTGTTACTTCCAATTGTCTACTCTAGTAACATTTATATAGTCAGATAGATTTATCTGTGTTTAACACAGGTTCACATCTCTAATTGGCTGCTGGACACTTGTATTTGGATATTTCAGAACCCATCAAGTTCAGGGTGTCCAAAATGTAACTCATCATCTTCCGTGTTAAATCTGGCCCATCACCAAATTCTTCTATGTCTGTTGATGATATCACCATTCTTTTGGTTACCAACGGTTGAAAATTTGAGAACACATTTAACTTTTTTCCCATTCCCCTCCTCTCACAGCAATTGATTGCTTAATCTTGTTATTTTACCTCTCCAACATCTTTTTCATCTGTTCCTCTTCTCTCCCCTAATTTAGGATTTCATCATGGCTCTCAAAGACTATTGTAATCATCTCCTAATTGGTCTCCTTGCTTTCAGTCTCTGCCCTCTCCTATCTGCCCTTCATACAGTTGCTTACATAATCTTAAGGCACAAGCCTGAGTATTGCTTTTCTGCTCAAAAATCTTCATTGCCTGCCATTCGCCTAGAGGACAAAATATAAAACTCCTTGGTTTGCTTTTATGGGGCTCTGCAATCTGCCTTCAACCTATCTTTCCAGTTTTTACACTGTTTCCCTTCATGTATCCTATAATCCCAGTAAAATTAGACAATTACTGTTTCCCTTTTTCTCCCCTGAGGTAATTGAGGTTAAGTGACTTATCCAAGTCACGCTGCTAAGAAGTATTAAGTATGTGAGGCTGGACTTAAACTCAGGTCTTCCTGATCTCAGGCCCCTTGCTCTATCCATTATGCCATCTAGCAACCTACTACTACTGTTTCCTAAACACTTGTTTCCATATGTTGGAAAAGGTATTCCTTGCTTGTAATGCATTCTGTCTTCATTTTCATCTTCTAGATCCTTATTTTCATCCAACCCTAAGTCCAAGGTGCCTCCTTTTCTATGGAGTCTACCCTATTCACCTTAGGGTTGAGGAAAGGTATTTATGAAATGGCGAGAAAACATAATACCATAGTATATGACTGAGTGATGGATTATGTGGTATAAAACTATAATAATAATAATATGGCAACTTGCATTTCTGTGGGGCTGTCCAAATTACAAAGCACTTATTTTATAACAACTCTGTGAGACAGGAAGTGCAAAGTTAATATTCCCAATTTACAGATGAGAAAACTGAATCCAACTTTTTGACTGCAAGTACAATTATTCTCTTTCTAGGATGTCATGTTGCATGTACATAAAAGAGCAGATTAATGCTAGTTATAGTAGTTAGGAAAAAGACTTCTTAGAGGAGGAAGACCCTGAAGTTAGGCAGTGAGGAAGGGGAGCTATTTTTGATTGAGATGTTGAAACACAGGCAGGAAACAGCCTCAAATATAGAGGCAGAAGCAGATTTTAGTCTTTTCAGCCCTAGCTGGCTATGAGATTTTGGTCACTTTCTTTGCTATCTCTTGGCCCAGATTCCTCCTGTAGAAAAGGGGATGATAGCTCTTCAGAGCAGCAAGCTCAGGCCTTGGTTTACTAGAAAAAGAGCTTGAATTCATTCATTGTTTCATGTTGGCATGGAAGCATCAAATTCTCTGGTAAAAGTCTGATAGTCAAGATAACAAAGGAAATTAACACAACTATATGATAGAAGACCAATAATTAATAGTTCTCTAATGATGAAAGGAAATGAGAAGAATCACATCCTATATAAGTGATTGCTCCAATATATAATAATATAATATATTAATATTATTATTATATATAATATATGTTATTATATATAATAAAGAAAATGCAATTTAAAATGGTTCTGATTTCACTTGACATTTGGTCAAGATGACAAAAGACAGAAATGGTAGAAATAGTAGAAATGGTAGATAAAGTAAGATTCTGAGGAATGGAACTATTCCCCACACTTAATATAGTGACAGGCATATAAAAACCACTTAAATGTTTGTTTATTATAGAAATATAGGCATACTAATATAGTTAGAAGTCAAATCAACAAACATTTATTAAATATCTACTTTGTGACAGGCAAAGTGCTAACTATTGGGATAAAAAGAAAGGCAAAAAGAGAGTGAATTTGCCTTCATGGAGCTTATAATCTAATAGGGGGAACTCAACATATAAACAATTCTCTAAAAACCAGATACATACACGATAAATTGGAGATAATATCAGAAGGAAAACATTAATATTAAAGGGGACAGGGAAAGGCTTCTTACAGAATGTGGGATTTTATCTGATTCTCAAAGAAAGCCAGGAAGCCAGGAGGCAGGGATAAGAAAGGAGAGATTTCCAGGTTTGAGGGGCAGCCAGAGAAAATGCCATGAATTGGGAAAAGGAAACTTGAGACTTGAGTTGGTAGATCATGAAATGGTCCAATCATTCTTCAAAAGGAATTACATTATATTAGTAAAGTTCACTAACCTGGTCATAGTTTTGGAGAATGAGTTCCTATCACTGGGCCCATGATCCAAGAAGGTCAAAGAGAGGAAGGGAGAAGGAATGCCAAAACACTCATAGTGAGCACTTTGTAGTAGCAAAAACTTGGAAAACTTTACAAATTTGGAACTATCCAAACAAACTGTAGTAAATGAATACCATAGAATATTGCTGTATGGTAAGAAGTAGTGAATATGAAGAATTTAGGGAATTGGGGAGATTTGCACGGATTAATGCATAATGAAATAAACAGCAGATAAACAATATGAAGAGTGACTATAATGATGTGAACAAAAATAACATTTAAATTAAGCTGATTGCTGAGCAAGAATAATGGCCAGTCTTGGCTCTAAAGGAAGTGATGAGAAAATGTCCCTCACTCTTTTGATGCAAGTACTGACAGAGTGTTGCATATACTGTGAGAAGTTGTCACAGTTTTGCTTAACTGCTTTTCTTGTTACAGGGGAAGGCTCACAGGTATGTGTGTATATGTGTGTGTATACACACAATTGTGAATGTCTTTGACTGTTAAAAAAAGGCAGAAATCAAATGTATTACTTAAGAATAAAAATCTTGACTAGAAGTTGAAACACTGTTCAAATATAATCTATTCTGGGCTGGTACTTGAAGGCTTTTTAGCTTGATAGGACCTTTGAAAGCTAGTTGTAAAAACTCTAATACCTGAGGAGACACTGAAGGAGGACTTAATAGGGGAGGATAAGCTGTATAACTGTCATCAAGTTGCTTCAATAATAGCTAATATTTATATAGCACAAATTTATTTTGTGCTATAAGCTTTACAGTGCATTACACACCGATCTCTTTATAATTACTATATTACTTGATTCTCATAACTACCCTGCAAGGTAAGTGCTATTATTATCCCGTTTTACAGATGAGGAAACTGAGGGAAATAGAGGTTAAATGACTTCCCCAAGATCATATGACTAGTATGATCCAAGACCATATTTGAACTCAGGTCTTTCTGACTCCAGGCCCAAGGTTCTATCCACAGTGCCACTTCTGAGTCTTAATTTCTTTGGCTGTAAAATGGGTGTATACTTATATTACCCCTCATAGAATCCTAAGAAAAGGAATTTGTAAATCTTAAAGTTAAAAAAAATAAGTTAATTTTTCTTTTCTTTTTTCCTTTTCTTTTTCATTTCCCCTGGCTTTTTGTTTGGGGAGGCCAAAGTTGATTGAATGTGGGTTGGGCAGGTAAATATGAGGAACTTATCTGCAAGCCTCTTAAAATGGGTATCAGGATAATTGAGAGGTAACATGAGCCTGTGTGTTAGTTGGAAGTTAGCTAGGAAGTGCATGGATTTGAAAAATGTCTCTCTCTATGCTGTAAAGGACTTCAAGGGACTCTAAGGTGATGGATTAAAATTTGATAGGAACTCTGAATAGTATGAGCCTACTTTCTTGAAGTGCTGGGACAATTTCCATCAACCCATGATATGGTGAAATATTATACTATTCCCCTCAAAAAATGAGGGAATGGGTTAATTAGCCAGTTAGTAGAGGCAGAGAGTGTGTTAGTAAAATCCCCATCAGACAGATGAAGGCATTGAGGGGAAGATGTTTGTCTAAGTGGATTAGTGGCAGAGACAGGGTTAGAACTCAGTTCCCTTGACTTTTAGTACAGTGCTCTTTTCATTATACTATGTTATTCTCTGGGTTAGCTTGTGGTCTGCCTCTCTTGCTAGAGAGTTGAATGTGGGAGGTGGGGAGAGGGAATTGGGCCAGGGAG
This sequence comes from Sarcophilus harrisii, assembly GCF_902635505.1. Classification (NCBI taxonomy): domain Eukaryota; kingdom Metazoa; phylum Chordata; class Mammalia; order Dasyuromorphia; family Dasyuridae; genus Sarcophilus; species Sarcophilus harrisii. Next base: position 225,780,688 of record NC_045427.1, read on the forward strand.
CCAAAGACTCTGTGGTTGCTTCTGAGACCCATAATTGCTGCTTACTCTGGTCACTGGGTCCCCAGGAGATTCCATAAGTGGGTAGGGCTGCAGCCTGGGGGGCCCAGTGCTGAGTCTTGCCTCTCCTACGTCCCTTCTGGCATATCCCAGGGAAATTGTTTTCCACTGGTCCCTTGTCACTTCATGTCTGACATACCAAACGTGTTTCCCACCCCTAACGCCCTGCTGCAGGCTCCCCCACCCCCAGAAGGTCCCCTGGCCCTCAGGCCTCTGGCCAGAGAAACCAGTCTGAATTCCATAGTCAGGTCTGTTGTGTTCTCTGGGAAACAACAGAAAAGAGTAAAGCTTTAACCACAGTGACTTCCTCTTCCACCACTTCCACCCCCACCCCTTCTCCAGCTGTGGACATAAAGGAAGAACAGCTGAATTTACTGTTATTCCTGTAGACCTCAAACAATTTTGCCCTCTTGTCTCTCTCTGCCCTCTTGTGCTAGAGTGAGGAGTCAATGACACTCATCTTCTGAATCTCTATGATTGATTTGGCCTGATTATTCCTTCCATCCAAACCTTTTATCTCCACTATTCCTAAGGAGATCTTCATGAGGCATCTTCAGGGAAACTGATGACTAAAGTCCTGGTGATGGGCCACTGATCTTCCACAGGAAAGACATCTATGCAATCTTTCCCTGTCCTATGCTTAGTTTTTTCATCTTGGTAGGGAAGACCTACCAAGACATATTGGTATAATCTGTATTCCTGAGGATACCCCAAAGGATGGTTTTAGTGGAAGATAAGGGAATAAGAGAAGCTTAAGAGGAAAATATGGAGACTGAAAAGAAACTTAGAAATTATCAATCCAAATCTCATTCCAGAGAATAAGACTGAGCCTCACAGAGATTAAAGAGCTTGTCCAAGGTTAATTGTAATATTATAATATTGGAGCCAAGATTCAAAACTGGGTTCTCAAACTTTCCAGATACTTCTGTTCAATATAAACAAATATTGGTATTCAAGACCTCAATCACATAGTTCCAGTCTATCTAGACTTATTTTATTCTGTCCTTTTTACAAATTCTTGTTTCCAGCAAAACCATTCCATTTCTTCCCTCTTTTTCCTCATATGCAATGTATGTACTGGACTCTTTCTGTATCTTCCACCTCCACGAAGTCCCCCTCTGTCTACAATTTGTGTCACTTTGTCAATGAGACCTTCCTACCACTTCAAAGTTCATTTTGTCTGCATATCTGCATATGTCTCATTTTTTCAGTGGATTATGTATATGTGTTTATCCTTCTTTCCACCCCTATTCACCCCCCTTACTTCTCCTATCTCAACAAAATTTCCCAACCATGGAGAACAGGACCTTTTCTGTCCTTCTATCTCCAGCATCCAGCACAGAAACTTGTACATAATAAATACTTAGTAAATATGTTGAATTTATGTGGATCATATTTTGAAGCCATTAAAGAATGAGTCTGGTTGGGGAATTAATTTAAATGATGGTAATAGAACACTCAGTGGAGCTGTCCAGCAGAGATGTAAACTTTGAACTTTGGAAAAAGTCAGGCTGAAGAGGGATTTGGGTGTTATTTATCTAAATGTGATGGTGAAGTCTTGTGAGTGAGTGAGATCACCACATAAGGGTAGAGGGAGAAGAATAGATGAACACAGAGTCAAAAACAGACACCCACAGCTAGGGGGTAGGAGGAGAGTAGTCAGCAGAGGATGTAGATTTTAAAAAACTCATGGCATGAGTATTGTAAAAGCCAAAGAAGGAGAGAGAATAAGTGCAAAATTGTCAAAGTGCTGTCAAGATATCAGAAAGTGATAGAGGATGAGGAATAAGAAGGCACTTGTGGATTTGGTGACTGGTTAGCCAACAGGCACTTAGTAAGTAATTACCAAATGTGTCAAGCACTATGTCAAGGACTAGAGATATGAGAAAAGGAAAAAAAATAGCTTCTGTTCTCAAGGAGCTCACAGATACATATAAATAACTAAGTACATATAGGATATATATAGACTTGATGAAAGGGGATCTCAGAGGGGAAGGTACTAGCAATAGGGTTGAACCAGGAAAGGCCTCATACTAGAAGGAAGATACTTAGTGCTAAATTAAGAGTGGAGAGACTTGAAGTCTTTGGTGATCTTTAGGAGAGTAATCTCAGTAGATTTGGGGTTAGTAAGATCCAGATTGCAGGGATTTCAGAAAGAAATAAGTGACTAATAAGGAAAAGTATATAGGCAAAAAGTTAAATAAATGTATAGGTGAAAATAAGGAGAATGGGAATAATAGAAAAGAGATTTAGGGTGGGAGAAGTCTAAAAGTGTTTCAAAATGGAAAGGAAAAAAACCCAAGGAGAGGGAGTACTAGAGATACATTGTGGGGGTGAAGTCTTAAAAGAAGCAGGAGGAGGTACAGTCAGAGGGATGAGGTTTTAAATTATTTTTAATTCTAAATTTAACAAACAGCAGATTAAGTCAGCATTTCAAATATAAAGTAGAACAGGGGAAAAAAGGGATTGTTAATGAAACTGAGAACTTCTCTTACATACAGCTTGGTTTACCTTTCAAGCATGTAATAAATTCAACATGTAACTTTCAAATCTGTCCTGCTTATCTGTGTTTCCTTCTGACTATATGTATTCTCTTTTATATATTTAAAAAATGCTTCAATGACTCTTATTTGGGGGGAGAGGAGGGCAGGGCAACCTTATTACCACTTCCTTCTTCTTCTCCCTTCCCTCCCAATGAGGAAAAAAAAAATCTCTGCAGCAAGTGTGCCAAGCTAAACAAATCCCCACAATTATGTACATATATATATGTATATATATATATATATATATATATATATATATATATATAATAAACTTATCTGTCATGAAGTAGGTAGCATGTTTTACTATTGATCCCCTCTGGAATTATGGGAGGATCAGAATTTCTAAGTCTATCAAAGTTGTTTTTGTTTACAATATTGTTGTTAGAATAGAATAGAATAGAGTAGAAATTATTCTTTTATTTCTATTCATCTTATTCTGCATCAGTTCAAACAAGTCTTCCTAGGTGTCTCTGAAGCCATTCCTTTGGTCATTTCTTAGAGTACAATAGTATTCCATAAATTCATTCTATCATATGCCACAATTAATTCATTCATTCCCCAAGTGACACTCCCTTAGTTTTTAATTATTTGCTCTAGTAAAAAGAGGTACTATTAATATTTTTCCATATGTGTATTCTTTGTCAGAGGAATGCATTTTTGAGTACAGGATAATAAAAGAAGTGGAATAGAATAGCAGGGAAAAAAAAAGTACTGGACTTGGAACTGGAAGTAAGAGACCATAATTCTGACTCTTTAACAATTGTGTGACCATTAGCAGATCATACCCACTTTCTGAGCTTCTTCACTTTTAAAATGATGATAGTAGTATTTGTATTATATACCTTATAAAGTTATCATAACTGCATTGCTAATCTTAAAACATGCAAATTATTTTTTTCCCATGAGACCAGAAGGAAAAAGTGATGAAATGAACATAAGGCAAATGATGTGTTTTGTAGTAGATAGGGAGTTATGATAATAGTAATAATTTGCAAATTGGGGATTAAATAATACATATAAATATTAATTATAGTTATAATTTATAGATTAAGATTTAAAGTGTTATATGCTCATATAACACACATGCATATGTGTATATACAGGCATATGTGTATGCATACATACAAATACATATATATATATATATATACATATATATACACATATGGCTATTCTCAGTGGGCATAATGATAAGGTTCAATAGGCCTATAGAAATTTTCTTGGTCCCTATTCCTCCTTCCCCTTCCCACTTTCTTCTTCTTCTTCTTCTTCTTCTTCTTCTTCTTCTTCTTCTTCTTCTTCTTCTTCTTCTTCAGGTCACACAGTTAGTAAAGGTAAAGTGTCTGATTTTAACTCAGATCCTCCTGAGTCTAGAACTGGTGTTCTATTCACTCCATCACATAGGTGTTCCCCTTCCCACTTTTCTGGAAAAGTCTAATAATCCTTCCTCAGATTCTCTGGGCTATTAAAAAAACTCCCCAAAGTCTCTGAATAATCTTTCTTAATTCCTGGCTCTCTCACTCTCCATCTCTACCCTGTAATCCAATCTTTCATAACAGATACCACCTCTACACTGAAATTGCCATCATCCTAATGCAGGTTAACATGACCTCACACTAGATCTATTGCAAGTGCTTTCTGATTACTCTCCTTACTCCAATCCCCACTCCAATCCAATAAACTGCTGTGGCTATCTATTACCCCCAGAAAAAATATACAATTTTCTGTTTTATATTCAAAGTCTTCCATGGCTTAGCTCCTTCCTATCTTTCTAGTTTGGTATCTTATTCATCCCTGTATTCTGTGATCCCATGATGCAGTGCCTCAAATAAGACACTTTATCTCCTTTCTGGTAACTTTCACTGGCTCTCCTTCATTTCTCCTCATCTGTAAATCCTGCCTTCCTGCACTTCCTTCATTTCTCAGCTAAAATTTCACCTTCTCCAAGAAGATTTTCTTGATCTTCCTGAATGTCAGTGCCTTTTTTCTCTTGATTATTTCCAATTTATCCAACTTAAATCTTAATTTGACATAATAAATTATTTTTCAAATCACCTTTCCCCATCTTTCTCATTCTTTGCCCTCCTTTGACATTATACTTTGCTGCTTTCCCTTCCATCTCTATTATTATTATATTTAAAAATCTGATACCTCTGCTAGCTAGCTCTTCTGTCTCCTTGAGCCATGTTCCATAAATTCTCAAATGAAATCCCCAAATCAGCCTTTTTTCCTTGAGGATTGGGGACTTTGCTCTTTCTTCAAGGGAACACTTTCCTCAAGGCTAGCTGCTGCAGATGCTTAGAGCATTGGCTAAAAGTTGCTGTCCTTGGCTACCCTGAGGGCAGAGGAGATAGACAGAGGGGGCTAGAGATCATTTTTCAGAAGGTGGGGGAGGGGAGATGCCCTGGTGACTGAGTCACAGGGAAACCTGAGGTAACATTTGCTTAGCATTTACTGAAGCCCAGGATAAGAATCTCAGATTCTCTTTCACAAACCAGTTCTCTTAGCCCTGGGAAAAGCACAGTAGGAACTGAGGCAGTGAGCTAGCATAGAAACTACACTGAGTTTGGATTCTGAAAACTTGGGTTTGAATTTTCATTTTTCTCTCTATTCTAATGTATCTTTGAATAAGTCATTTTATTTCTCTGAGCTTCAATTGCCTTTGTAATAAAAGCATTAAACGAGATGTTTTCTAAGGTCTTTTTTGGATAAATTCTATAATCCTTTATTTAACAGGAGGCTGGGAAAAGGCAGTGAGGGTCCAGGGCAGTCATTTTTCTAAGATTGCTCAAAGCAGGGGAGTTCAAGATCTGAATCTTGCTAAGCATTGGAATCTGGCATTCAATGTCTGCCACAGCCTCTCCCATGGATTAACTGGCACTCATCTCCTTTAGCCAGGTTTGTCTCATTCTTGATGGTATGGAAATCTTAGTACTTGCTCCCTACTTTTTTCTCTGGGATGAACCTAAGGGGCTAGGAGCGTTAACTTGATTCTGGCATATAGGGAAAGGACCAGGTGAGACAAAAGAAGGGGGAGAAGGATAGGAAGCTTGGGGCAGTGGAGATCACTGCAATCCCTTGTCCCCAAGTACTACGAGGAGAGTTTTGGCTGATAGCTGCAGTGGAAGGATTTGGAGATACCTTTCAGTGGTGATTGATTCCCTCCAAAGATTAAGTTGGGGAATAAGGTTTGAGTAGAACATTATGGGCATATCCTTTTAGCTCCTAAAATCTTCCCCAGCCTAAACTTTGAGAATCAAAGATTGTAAAGAACTGAAAGGACCTATTAGGGATCACAGAGCACAGAGTTTAAAAAAAAAGATCTTAAACATCAGCTAGTCTAATCTTTTCATTTTATAGATGAGGAAACTGGGCTCAATCAGGGAAGAGATTTGCTCAATATTCTTTCTAAAGTCTCCCTTCAGCATCTTTGTACTCTGGCAGGCTGCTTAAGGAAACTCTCTAGTCCATAGCAACCGTCAGATGACATAATAATTGTAATGGATTTAGCACAGTGCCTGGCATATAGTAAGTTTTCTTTAAATATTGTGTGTGTGTGTGTGTGTGTGTGTGTATGTGTGTGTGTGTTAATTTATGGAATAAAACAAGCATTTCTATAACATAATAAAAAGATGATTGAACATGGAACTGCAAATTTGTTAGATACAATTTGCTATTCCTTTTAAATATTTAACAAAGTTAGCATGTAATTTTTTTTCTTTTTCCTCCTTTTTGTCTTCCTTCTACCCTCTATCCTTTATATGGGTACCTTTAGAAAGGAATCTATCTGTATATATTTATATTATCTATATAATTATTCTATACACATTTCCATTTTTCAGTTCTTTCTTCATATGTCATTTATAGTTAATTTAGATATTATAATAGTCAAAATGACTTATTTACTCAAAGTCATTCTTAAAATAAAGTTGCCATTACTGTATATTTGGTTCTGGTCATTTCACTCTTCATTATTTCATATAAATCTTTCCATGTTTTTCTAAAATAATTGAGCTCATCATTTCTTAAGAGTTTCATTCTAATGGAGGAAACAACCCACAAAAAGGAATTAAAAAGTGAAGTCTCTCTGTCAGGTATGGTGGCAAAATCTGGAGTCTCAAAAATGAAACTAGCAGAGGAGTGAATGATGACCCCCTTGAGAAATGCCTTAAAATGGAGGTTCTGGAAGGAACACCAGTGAGAGCCGTGGGGCACAGAGGTGGAAGGATCATCAATGATGAGAAGGGATGTGAAGCAAAGTGGTGAAGTCTATAGAGCCATAGTATTAAGCCATCAATTAATTCTAACTAAAGTGGGGCAGCTGGTAGAAATAATAATTCTAAAAACAAAACTGGTATATCTGCAGTATTTTAGAATTTCTAAAACATTTTTCAACGCCTATCCTATTTGATTCTCACAATAGTCAAGACTGGGGTTCTTTTCCCTTTCCTACCCTCCCCTTCTCTTCCCCTTTTTCCCCTTCTCTTTTTTTTCCTTTCTTTCTCTTCCCTTCTATTTTCCTTCTCCTCCTCTTTTTCCTTCTCCTCTTTCTCCTCCTTCTCCTTTTAAAAATAAGGATTCCCAGGATGATAGGTGTAGAGTTGAAAATAACTGTAGAGATTATGTGGGCCAATTCCCCTTATTTTACAGATAAGAAAACTGAGGCCTGGAAAAGATAAAGTGCGTTGTTCTTGCTCAGATTGGTAGCAGCCAGCAGAACTGGAATTCAAACATAAGTCCTTTGACTGCAAATCCAGAACTCTTTCCATCTTATGTGAATTATCAGAATGATCTCACCTAGTATAGAGTTAAACCAGCTCTCATAGGAGAAAGCTTCTTCTTTGTGAGCACCCTGCAGAGATGAACAAAGTACACTCTAAAGAGTGCAGACTCCAGAGAGATGCTTGTTAATTGATTGATGAATTAACTGACAGTTAGGTGAGAGCAATTTCTTTGGAAAGGGACCTAGGGGGGCTCAGTAAGTGGGCAGAAGAGTCAGAAAAGGGACATGGAGTTTGTTGAGGGCCTCTCTTTCTTTGCTCTTATAGTATAGTCACAGGTCTCAGACTATGTATTGACTTCTTCCCTGGAAATTTATGCTGTGCTATCCCTCCTTATTACTTCTGTGCCCTCAGCCAGTGTTTCACCCAAACTGGACTATCTTTCTTTCAAATATGCCTTGGAATCATCCAACTCAATGTTTTTGCTCACACTGTTCACAATGTTTGGAATGTCCTTTCATTCCCATCCTCATCCCCTCAAGGCTCTGTCCTAAGCCCTTTTCTCTTCGCCCTCTACACTATTTTGCTTTGTGATTTCATCAACTCCCGTGGATTCAGTTATCATTTCTAAGTAGATGATTCTTAGATCTACTTATCCAGTTTTGACCTCTTTCTTGACCTCCAGTCTTATATCTTCAACTGTTTATTTGACAGACATCTTAAACTCAGAATGTCCAAAACTGAACTCATTAACTTTTTCCCTCAAGTCTTCCCTCTTTCTAATTGTCCTATTACTTTTGAGGGTACCAATTACTGAGGCATGAAACTTAGGCGTATCTTCAACTTTTACTTTCTCCCAAACCCATATCCCAAACCAAAATACTCTGCTTTAAACCACTTAACTCTTGTCAATTATCCCTTCATAATATCTTTCATATTTGCTCCATATCTCTACTGATGCTGCTGCCAATCAGGTATAGTCCCTCATTATCTCAATATGCACCATTGCAAGAAGATTCTGGTTGTTCTCCTTGCCCCACTCCTGTCCATTTTCCATCCATCCAAAGATCAAATAAATCTTTCTAAATCACAAAAGTGACTATGTCACTAGCAGAGCTGAGATTCAAACACTGACTGCAGAACTAGAATTCTCTGTATTATCTGAATCATCACAATCATCTGACCTAGTACACATCTCATCCCTTCTCTTCATGGACGAATCTCCTTTCTTTGTGGTCTCCCCATAGAATGAACAAGGTATATAGAAGATCCCAAAGAGATTCTTCTTGATGACCATGTCACTTCTCTATTCAATAAACTCTATTGCTAGCTATCAGATAGGAAAGCATCTCATTGGTATTCAGAACTCTTTGAAACCCAGCCTCTTCTAGTCTTCTTAAATTTTATTTACCCACTCTCCAGCCCCCATACCTCCTAACATATTCTTGATGATCCAAAGACACTGGTCTCCTTCTTTTTTTTTTTCAGCTTCAAAGTTTCTTTTTTTTAAAATTTTTTAAAATTTAATAGCCTTTTATTTACAGGTTATATGTATGGGTAACTTTACAGCATTAACAATTGCCAAACCTCTTGTTCCAATTTTTCACCTCTTACCCCCCACCTCCTCCCCCAGATGGCAGGATGACCAGTAGATGTTAAATATATTAAAATATAAATTAGATACACAATAAGTATACATGACCAAACCGTTATTTTGCTGTACAAAAAGAATCGGACTTTGAAATAGTATACTATTAGCCTGTGAAGGAAATCAAAAATGCAGGTGGGCATAAATATAGGGATTGGGAATTCAATGTAATAGTTTTTAGTCATCTCCCAGAGTTCTTTCGCTGGGTGTAGCTGGTTCAGTTCATTACTGCTCCATTGGGATTTGGTTGATCTCATTGCTGAAGATGGCCAGGTCCATCAGAACTGGTCATCATATAGTATTGTTGTTGAAGTATATAATGATCTCCTGGTCCTGCTCATTTCACTCAGCATCAGTTCGTGTAAGTCTCTCCCGGCCTTTCTGAAATCATCCTGCTGGTCATTTCTTACAGAACAGTAATATTCCATAATATTCATATACCACAATTTACCCAACCATTCTCCAACTGATGGGCATCCACTCAGTTTCCAGTTTCTAACCACTACAAAGAGGGCTGCCACAAACATTCGTGCACATACAGGTCCCTTTCCCTTCTTTATGATCTCTTTGGGATATAAGCGACACTGGTCTCCTTCAATAACAAACCCATCTTCTGATTATGGGCATTTTCACTGGCTGTCCCCTCATTTCCATCTCCTTGCTTCCTTTACTTCCTTTAAATCCCAGTTAAAATTTCACTTTCTTTTTTTTTTTTATTTAATAGCCTTTTATTTACAGGATATATACATGGGTAACTTTACAGCATTAACAATTGTCAAACCTCTTGTTCCAATTTTTCACCTCTTACCCCCCCCTCCCCTAAATGGCAGGATGACCAGTAGATGTTAAATATATTAAAATATAACTTAGATACACAATAAGTATACATGACCAAAACATTATTTTGCTGTACAAAAAGAATCAGACTCTGAATTATTGTACAATTAGCTTGTGAAGGAAATCAAAAATGCATGTGTGCATAAATATAGGATTGAATTCAATGTAATGGTTTTAGTCATCTCCCAGAGTTCTTTTTCTGGGTATAGCTAGTTCAGTTCATTACTGCTCCATTAGAAATGATTTGGTTGATCTCGTTGCTGAGGATGGCCTGATCCATCAGAACTGGTCATCATCTAGTATTGTTGTTGAAGTATATAATGATCTCCTGGTCCTGCTCATTTCACTCAGCATCAGTTCGTGTAAGTCTCTCCAGGCCTTTCTGAAATCATCCTGTTGGTCATTTCTTACAGAACAGTAATATTCCATAATTTTCATATACCACAATTTATTCAGCCATTCTCCAACTGATGGACATCCATTCAGTTTCCAGTTTCTAGTCACTACAAAAAGGGCTGCCACAAACATTCGTGCACATACAGGTCCCTTTCCCTTCTTTATAATCTCTTTGGGATATAATCCCAGTAGTAACACTGCTAGATCAAAGGTATGCACAGTTTGATAACTTTTTGAGCATAGTTCCAAACTACTCTCCAAAATGGTTGGATTCGTTCACAACTCCACCAACAATGAATCAATGTCCCAGTTTTTCCACATCTCCTCCAACAATCATCATTATTTTTTCCTGTCATCTTAGCCAATCTGACAGGTGTGTAGTGGTATCTTAGAGTTGTCTTAATTTGCATTTCTCTGATTAATAATGACTTGGAGCATCTTTTCATATGACTAGAAATAGTTTCAATTTCTTCATCTGAGAATTGTCTGTTCATATCCTTTGACCATTTTTCAACTGGAGAATGGCTTGATTTTTTATAAATTAGAGTTAATTCTCTATATATTTTGGAAATGAGGCCTTTATCAGAACCTTTGACTGTAAAAATATTTTCCCAGTTTATTGCTTCCCTTCTAATCTTGTCTGCATTAGTTTTGTTTGTACAAAAACTTTTCAGTTTGGTATAATCGAAATTTTCTATTTTGTGATCAGTAATGATCTCTAGTTCTGCTTTGGTCATAAAGACCTGCCCCTTCCACAGGTCTGAGAGGTAAACTATCCTATGTTCCTCTAATTTATTAATAATAAAATTTCACTTTCTACAGGAAGTCTTTTCTCCCCTTTAATTCTAGTGCTTTTTCCTGAGATTACCTCTAATTTATTTTATAAATATGTAAATATATATTTTATTATTATGAATTATATATTTTATATTCTTCTATAAAAACATATTTATCTATCTTACTCTTTTCTGTCTCTCTCTCCTCTGCATGTAATTGTTTCTTGTTGTCTCTCCATTAGACTATGAGCTTTTTGAGAGCAGGGACTTTTTTGAATTTCTTTTTATCTCCAGCATTTAGCAGAGAGTCTGGAGCATTGGAGACTTTGTAGGGTTTTTTTTTTGGGGGGGGGGCAATCTGGGTTAAGTGACTTGCCCCGAGTCACATAGCTACTAAGTGTTTGATGCTAGATTTGAATTCAGATCCTTTTGACTACAGGACTGATGCTCTATCCACTGTGATACCTAGATATTGTAGACTTTTAATGAATTTTTGTTGACCAATAGATTGACTTGATAAATTCTTAATCATCCTTCCAAATCAAATGTCTCCCACATGAAACCTTCTTTCATTTCTCAGATAGATAACAGCTTTCTCCCTGGGCTTCCCATAACATTGTGAGTTTTATAATTCACAAATATATTCACCATTTAATATTATTTATTGTAATAATTTCTCTTCATATCTTATCTTGCAACTGGATTGCAAATTTCATGAGGTTAGTGAGTATCTATGTTATTTTAACTATGATGTTATTCAGTCTTTTTAGTCATGAAGGACTTTTCATGATCCCATTTGTGGTTTTCTTAGTAAAGATGCTGAGGTGGTATTTCCTTCTTTGGCTCATTTTACAGATGCACAAACTGAGGCAAACAGTGTTACATGATTTGTCCAAGGTCACACAGCCAGTAAGTGTCTGAGGCTGAATTTGAACCGAGTTCTTCTGACTTCGAAAACAGTATTCTATTCTTTGTGTCACTTCACTGCCCCACTTTAACTTTTTAGTTTCTCCCAATAGCTAATGCAGGATTTTCCAAATAATAGATATGTAACAAAAGAATGTTAAGAGGTGATGTGGTGAAGTGGAAAGAATACTGAATTTGAAGCCAGAAGATTTGGTTTGAGATCTGATGACTTAACTTCTCTCTGTTTCCTTAGTTGCAAGATGGGGACAATCACACATGTTCTACTCATCTCATGGGCTTGCTGTGAGGCTTAAAGGGTTTTGTGAACCTTACTTGGTTACAGAAAAGTGAGCTATGATTGAGTCGGACCTTTCCTCAGTCTCCCCGGGGGGCCCTGATTCACTGCTTTGGCCCTGTTGGGGCTAGGCTCCTGATCCCCACCCCCGTCCGCTCCCAAGCCTCCTGGCTCTCCTGTCCAGCAGTGTCCTCCAAGGCCACTCTATCTGTGCCAGGTGTCCTTTCCTGGACCCCATCCTGGCCTCCCCACCCAGCCCAGGGTATTTCTGTCCCCAGGCCCTCCCTCCGGTCCCAGACTCCATATGCTATTCTGAGCCCTGGTCCCTGGGACACGGTGTTCCACCCGCTCTGACTGGAGTTGCTTGGCATCGGTGCCCATCAGGCTGTCTGGGGGGAGCCAGGGGCTAAGTGCCCAGGAGCTGGCAAGGAGGCTGGCAGCCGGCTAGCTCCTGGTCTCTGGGAACACCCCCAGCATCTGTACACTTACTCTTGCACCACCAGCCTGCGACCTGAGCTGTCAAAATGACCTGCTGTGCTGTGGTTCCCATGGATACCTCTGAACCGGCTGGCTTTTTAACTTCTTGGTGATGAATTACCTGGCAACTCTGGAGTTACCAAGATATCATAGGATTAGAGGTAGTTGAGTTGAATTGACTTTAGAGACCAATTAGCCTAACCCTCTCATTTTACAGATTAGGAAACTGAGGCTCACAGGGGAAGGTGCTTTGCCAAAGACAGCTATTTTTTCTGACTCCAAATCTAGTTCTCTTTCTAGAATATTACACCGAATCTCTCATCTCCCCACATAGAGTTAAGGACAATTGAACCAGGGGGGAAAAAGGAGGGAGAGAAGAGGGACAGACTGACCTTCACAGAGCAGGTTGGAAGCAAAGCTTCAGGGCTTAGTTCCTGATGAGAGGTTCAAACTTCTGCTGCTATCTCTGCCAAAGAAAGGTCTCACAGGACATATAACCCCCTTGGGGTTTTAGATTGGGTAGGACCTACTAGTTCCATATATAGAATTTAGTGCCTTTAACAACCACCCTCACCCCTGCAGATGGAGATCAATAGCTGGGACTTTCCCCACATCCATCTTTTGCATAGTCTTAGAGATAATCATATTCTTCAATAAGAGTAGTAGTCTCTGCCTTCATCCATAAGAATGACAGTCCTCTTCAACTCTCCCATGTTGGTGTTGTTTTCCCAGCTGTGGAGTTGGGACATCCACACACTCTCTCATTCATTTGTGACTTATTGATACAAATTTATAAGACAGTTTAAAAGCTTAAGGAATATGTCAATCCTCCCTTCAAAACAAACCTGCAAATGTAACATCATTAATTTAAATTCTAATGCTGAGCAAAAATGGATTTCATAGGTACCTACAGCAAGTGCTACAAGGAGAGGTAGAAATGAAATCCTAGGGTCCAACCAAGTAATAGAGTGGTCAGAGAAAGGCCATCACTCTGGGGGAAGCGAGTGCTAGCTGGACTATGTCTGGGGAAAGCGGATCTGGTTTTCATACAGATGCCCCAGAGACATATTCAGCTTAAGAAGGAGGTCAAAAAACTCCAGCTATTCCCTTGTCTGGTAGTTTATCTGTTTACCCATGGAGTAAGGGGGCGGGGGAAGGGAGTGAGGCTGCTCTTCTCCCAGGATGCTTTTTTGAACTGGCAGAGGCAAGGGAGATGAGCAATACTCATCCCAACAATCAAGGCCCTCCTACAGTTCCTTAGGTCTAGAAGGACCCACTGCTACCTTTCTGTCCCTACCACTTGTTCAATGCTAAAATCCTATACACCCTTTAAAGCCCACTCCCTAATACTACTTCCTCCAGTAATCCTTCCTCAATTCCCACCTCCTTCCTTCATCTATTATATTATGATAATCATTTATTCATATAGCTCATTCTCTACCAGACTATAAGCTTCATGAAAATAGGAACTGTTCCTTATCCAAATTCTGTAACTCATTCTCCCTAGAATAGAGCATTGTACATAGTAAATATTTAATAAATGATTATTGCAGTTTTTTGGAGAAGTCTGAGAGAGAGTTCCTTTGTGGCTAGTAATTATTGCCCCCTCTCCAATGGATATCTCTACAAAATGTTGATAGAAATCAGAATGCCCTTCCTCCAGCCTTTAAGATTTGATGGAGAGAGAGAGAGAGAGAGAGAGAGAGAGAGAGAGAGAGAGAGAGAGAGAGAGAGTGTTGTGATGGCAATGATAGGAATTCCATTTTTAAGATGGGGATGAGGGGAGCTAGAGAATTGGAATTGCTCTTCACAGATACATAATCAACTTCTCTTATTTTCTTTTCTTCCCTTCTATTTATTCCTCTTCCTTCTCTTACCTTCATCTCCCTACCTATCTCCTCATCCCCCAAACTTTCCCTAAACAACAGGTTTCAAGCATATGGTTTTCTATCACTCCATCTCAAACTTATCAATTTTTACTTGGGCATGAATTCCTGATGTAAATTCTTTTTTATTTTAAAGCTTTTTTCAAAACATATGCATAGAGAGTTTTCAACATTCACCCTTGCAAAACCTTGTGTTTCAATTTTTTTTCTCTCTCCCTTTCCCCCAATTCCTTCCCTAGATAGTAAGTAATTCAATATAGGTTAAACATGTGCAATTCCTCTATACATATTTCCACAAATATCACACTGCACAAGAAAAATCAGATGAAAAAGGGAAAAATGAGAAAGAAAACAAAAAGCAAACAAACAACAACAAAAAGTGAAAGTACTATGTTGTGATCCACACTCAGTTCCCACAGTCCTCTCTTGGTATACAGATGGCTCTCTTCATCACAAGAGCATTAGAACTGGCCTGAATCACCTCACTGTTGAAAAGAGCCACATCCATCAGAATTGCTCTTTATATATATAATCTTGTTGCCATGTACAGGGATCTCCTGGTTCTGCTCATTTCACTCAGCATCGGTTCATGTAAGTCTCTCCAGGCCTTTTTGAAATCCTCCTTACAGAACAATAATATTCCATAACATTCATATACTATAACTTATTCAGCCATTCCCCAACTGATGGGCATCCACTCAGTTTCCAGTTTCTGGCCACTACAAAAAGGGCTGCCACGAACATTTTTGCACATGTGGGTCCTTTTCCTGTTTTTATGATCTCTTTGGTATACAGGCCCTGGTGTAGATTTTTTTAAAAAGCATTAGATTTAGGGTCTGAAGACTTGAATTTCAACCCCAGTCCTTATATTTACTAATTAGGTGAACTTAGTCAATTTATTTCCTTTCTCAGAGTCTCAGTTTACCTATCTGTAAGATGGGGGTAATAGTTGCATTTTTCCCTTAAGAAATTCAAAAAATGCTTTGTGAACCTTTGAAAGTATTATAAAAACTTGAAATATAATCTACAACATATCTGACAAGTGGTCATCGGAGACCTCTAGTGATGGGAAACCCATTTCTTTCTAAGATGGCCCCTTGTAAAAATTTCAGTCACAGTCTTTTGTCTTCTAGAGACCTTCTGAGTTTCTCATATCTAAATCTGTAGATGGTGTCTCCTTGTTTTCCTTTCCAAGCTAGGTAGAGGACGTCTAGAATGCTAGACTCTGACAATGTGGCTTTACAGGGACCAGCTTGACACTATTGGAAATGCTGAAAAAAAATTCTTTTTCTATTCATTCATTAATTCAACAAACATATATTAAATTCTTCTTATTATTTATAGATTACTTCAGAGTAGTTCTAGGCTTTGGAAGAAATACACATTTAGATGAGACATGGTCCCTGCCCTTCTAGAGCTTACAATATACTAGTGAGATGGTTACCAATTATAGTTACTGTATAATACATATTATATTATAGTTATCTGTATAATTTATAATTATATATCATTATAATTAGTTGGTGCAGTGGATAGAGTGTTGGGCCTGGAGACAGGAAGACTCATTACTCTTCATGAGTTCAAATCCAGCCTCAGATACTTTCTAGCTGGTGACCCTGACCAAATCATTAACCCTATTTGCCTCAGTTTTCTAATCTGTAAAATGAGCTGGAGGAGAAAATGGCAAACTCTTCCAGTGTCTCTGCTAAGAAAACCCCAAAAGAGGTCATGAAGAGTCAGACATTACTGAAAATGACTCAACAGCAATATATATCATTGCCTAATGTGCACAGCTATGAGAGAATCTTACATGAGGTCTGAGAGAAAAGATCATTACTGACTTGGGGACATAGGGGAAAGCTTCATAAGGGAGGTAGCATTTAAGCTGGCATTGAATGTGATTTAATAGGCAAAGAGCTAGTCAATGGACATTTCAAAAACAGGGAAAATTGTGAACAAGCTTAAGGAGCTGGGGGATTAGCATGTGTTCAGGAAGGTAGAGAGTTGTGAAGTTTAAATAAAAAAGAATAGAGTGCCTGGAGAGAAGCAATATGAAATAATATGGGAGATAATAACAATATGAAGTAATAGGGGAAAACCAGGTTAATATTAGATTATAAAAAGCTGTTAAATATATTAAAATATAAATTAGATACACAATAAGTATACCTGACCAAAACGTTATTTTGCTGTACAAAAAGAATCAGACTCTGAAATATTGTACAATTAGCTTGTGAAGGAAATCAAAAATGCAGGTGTGCATAAATATAGGGATTGGGAATTCAATGTAATGGTTTTTAGTCATCTCCCAGAGTTCTTTTTCTGGGCATAGCTAGTTCAGTTCATTACTGCTCCATTAGAAATGATTTGGTTGATCTCGTTGCTGAGGATGGCCAGGTCCATCAGAACTGGTCATCATCTAGTATTGTTGTTGAAGTATATAATGATCTCCTGGTCCTGCTCATTGCACTCAGCATCAGTTCGTGTAAGTCTCTCCAGGCCTTTCTGAAATTATCCTGTTGGTCATTTCTTACAGAACAGTAATATTCTATAATATTCATATACCACAATTTATTCAGCCATTCTCCAACTGATGGATATCCATTCAGTTTCCAGTTTTTAGCCACTACAAAAAGGGCTGCCACAAACATTCGTGCACATACAGATCCCTTTCCCTTCTTTATAATCTCTTTGGGATATAATCCCAGTAGTAACACTGCTGGATCAAAGGGTATGCACAGTTTGATAACTTTTTGAGCATAGTTCCAAACTACTTTCCAAAATGGTTGTATTCGTTCACAACTCCACCAACAATGCATCAATGTCCCAGTTTTCCCACATCCCCTCCAACAATCATCATTATTTTTTCCTGTCATCTTAGCCAATCTGACAGGTGTGTAGTGGTATCTTAGAGTTGTCTTAATTTGCATTTCTCTGATTAATAATGACTTGGAGCATCTTTTCATATGACTAGAAATAGTTTCAATTTCTTCATCTGAGAATTGTCTGTTCATATCCTTTGACCATTTTTCAATTGGAGAATGGCTTGATTTTTTATAAATTAGAGTTAATTCTCTATATATTTTGGAAATGAGGCCTTTATCAGAACCTTTGACTGTGGAGGGGGTGGGGGGGTAAGAGGTGAAAAATTGGAACAAGAGGTTTGGCAATTGTTAATGCTGTAAAGTTACCTATGTATATATCCTGTAAATAAAAGGCTATTAAATAAAAAAAATAATAATAAATAAAAAAAAGATTATAAAAAGCTTTGAATGCCAGGCAAAAAAGATTGAACTTTAGTTGGGAGGTAATATTGTTGTTCAGTTATTTCAGCCTTGTCCAACTCTTCATAACCCCATCTGGGATTTTCTTGGCAGAGTTGATGGAATGGTTTGCCATTTCCTTTCCCAGCTCATTTTACAGATGAGTTGGCAGACTCATATAGTCATTTGTCATTTCCTTCTCCAGCTTATTTTAGGAAACTGAGGCAAAGAGGATAAAGTGACTTGCCCAGGGTGATACAGCTAGCAAATGTCTCAGGTCAGATTTGAACTTAGAAACATGAGTCTATCAGATGCCTGTGGAAGACAATTGGGAACCTTTACAAGTTTTTGAGAAGAGCTTTGATAAAACCAGACCCATATCTAGAATCTAGTATCTAGTATCTAGAATCATGTGTCATGTATCTAAATTTGGAAGAGATCTCAGTGGTCATTTAGTGCAACTCTCATTCAACAGATGAGGAAACTGAGACGCAGAGATTAAGAAACTTGCCAAGATCAGAAAGGTACTAAGTGGCAGAGTTGGAATTTGAATTCAAATTTTGTGACTACAAATTTGGTATTCTTTTTACTATGACATTATTCTAATGGTAGCACCAACGACAAAGAAAAAAGGAGAAACACCTGCTAAAAGGCAGGAAGATCTTTTTAAGGCTCCACGCTTACTGGGCAATTGTTAGAACAGAGGCCTTTACCCCATTCCTTGGGGAACCCATTCCCCTTCACTTCCCATTCTCCCCTGCCACCCACTCTTGCTCTGGGACTTTTAAACGGATGAGGAAGTTGTTCCATCCTGTGTGGCAGTGCTAGCACTGAGATGGGAGTCAGGAGACCTGGTTTTCTGCCTTGATTTTGCCATAACTTGTTTTTTTTTTCCCTTTTTTTTTCTGAGGCAATCTGGGTTAAATGACTTGCCCAGAGTCACACAGCTGGAAAGTGTTAAGTGTCTGAGAACAGATTTGAACTCAGGTTCTCCTGACTTCAGGGCTGGTGCACTATCTAGCTGCCCTAGCCGTAACTTGTTGTATGATCTTGAGCAAGTTATTTCTTTCATCTGGACTTCAAGCTCCATCTCTGCAAAATGAGGAGGTTGGTCTAAATAATCTCCTCGACCATTTAGCTCTAAGATCCTATGACTTTATGATTCATCCTGTGGGTCTCTGGAAGAGGAGCAGGACCCTGACCATGCCAGAGACATTTGCTGTACTTAGACCCCCCCTCTTCTTTACCCTTGGTCCTCGTTGTCCTCTCCACCTGCTGCCCCCATACCTTTCATTTAAAAGGGAATTTAAGGAGAGGGCAATACTTAACTCTGAATAAATCACTAATAGGGAATTTTATCCTCCACGAAGCACCGATAATTGTGACACAGAGGTGGACCTTGGGTCTCAAAGGCTTTCTTGGGCAGACCTTACCATACAGAAAGGCTTCCAGTCCTGCCTTAGAAATAAATTGTGCCTGTTTTCCCAAGACCAGATTAGCTAAGGATGAAGAAGGACAGCATCAATAGGCTCTGGACACTTAGTGATGAGCTGTTTGGCCATAGGTTATCATGGAACAAAGGAAAAGCACAAAATGAGCCTCAGTATCGTGGGGTCCTTTTCTTCTGCAGAACTGGTAGAAGAGTTATAGATACAGGAATATCAAGTGTTAAGAATGGTCCTGTTTTCAGACTTACTGATCAACATTAACTTAGCTTTTGGTATTCTAAATGTGTGATTCTTGTACAATGATCAATGAGTTGATACACAACTGACAGAACTGAATTACATCATCTGGACATTCTCTCCAATAAATGAAACCAGAAGACAGAAGGAAATTGAAGGTAGATGAAGTGGTGTCTCACCAGTTTTCCTTGGGAAAGCAAATAAAAAAGTTGGTAGAGTTGGTTTTATCATATGTTCAAAGACAGCAAGAAATATCTTTTCATGAGATATTTGGCTATCTTGTTTTGCATTATTTGCAAAAAGGCCACCATGAAAACAATAGCAGTTTATATTGTATTGTGTTGTAGAGGACTCTGTGAAACTCTCTAGATTAAATTAACCTATACTTTGATACTAAGTGATCTCACTGAAAAAATGGGAATAAGTGAGTATGATGAAAAATATGTTGGAGAAGAATATGGTTCAGAGTTAAGGAATGAGAGAAGCCTCATGCCTATGTCTCATGAATACTATTTTTGAAAAAAGAATCGGAAGGAGTTGGGTTAGTTGAGGACTGAATGATATCACAAAAAAGGAAACTGGTTATATTTTAGCAGACAGGAAATAACTTGTTACTGATGTAGGAGTCATTCTTGAATAGGCTGTATATAGTTAAACAACTGATTTGTTAGAGCAAAGATCAAAATTAACAAAAAAGTAAAAAGAAGAATAAAAATGAATAAAAAGTTAGGGTACACAATTATAACAACTCCAACCTCACCTATGTGAACAAATTATAAGCCGATTATATCAGTTTCAAATAGGGATTAACCAATGAAATCAATTGCTATGATAAAGAGGAGAAAAGAGCCTTAAATTGTCTTATTTAGTAAATACTCAACTTACCTTCAAAGTAGAGAGATATGGCAAAGTTTATAATACAATTTTGTTCATAAAATTTACAGAGACAAATAGTTTTCACTGACCTAGTACTAATCATGCCCAGTACTCTCTTCCTTCTCATTTTTGCTTCCTAACTTCCCTTGCTTCCTTCAAGTATCTCCTAAAGTCTTACTTTCTGCAAGAAGCCTTTCCCCAGTCCTTGCTAGTTTTAGTGCCTTCACTGAGACTACTTCCAATTTAGACTTTCTGTATCTTGTTTGTATATTATTGTTTGAATGTTTTCTCCCCCCTTAGAGAGTGAGCTCCTTAAGAGGAAGGACCATTTTTCACCTTTCTTTGTATGCTCAAGGCTCAGCAAAGCTTACCAGTGCCTGATACATAGCTAAAACTAAGTGAATATTAGTTGTTTGATTAACTGACTACGTTCCCTCAAAAAGCAGAGAAAAATAGAGAGGGAAAACCAGTTTAAAGGAAACTTGTCCAAAGACCTAAGCAAAAGCACTTCAAAATATTTAAGGATGAAATTGGAAAAGAGACAGAGATAAAAGATAGAAAATATCTGTGAAGATTTTGATAACATGCTATTTTCACCATTAAAGTTACTTAATTAGACTCTAACATCACTGTCCTACTACTTATGGAGGAAATAAAGATGAGTAAATGAACTCTGGGCAAGTATATATAGAGGAGATCTGTGCTAGACATGATACCATTTTGAGAAAATCAAGAAGTTGATTTTCAAGGTATCTGAAAGAAGGAAAGATAACAGAAAAATGGACAAAACCTAATTACCTATTTTTACTCAAAAAAGAAAAACAAAAGAAAATTGACTACCATAAATTCATATATGCCTATTTCTCAACTATATGAACTTTTGTGAGGATAATCTATATATGAGTTAAGGGCTTCTTTGACAAGGATGTTAGAAGGGATCAGTCAGGTTTTTTTATAAGCAATATTTTACAGTAGAATGCACCTTTATCCTCATATAATTGATTGACAGAAAGAACATAAAATTCCATTGAATTCATTGTTTGTTGATTATAAAAAATATTTGATTCAGTAGAACAAAACACCAATTTAAAGGTTTTCTTTCAACAAATGTGTTCCATTAATATGGGAATATATCAAAATTATATAATTTTTAAAAATCACAACAAATAACTGATGTAATGGCTAAACATATTGTGATACATGAATGTAATAGAATATTACCTATGTCCCATAAGAAAGAATGAATATGATGAATAATGAGAAGTATGAAAAAACTTACAGGAATCGAGGCAGAAGGAAGGAGACAGAGAGAGAGAAAGAGAAGAGGGAAGAGACACATACACACAGAGAAAAAGAGAGAGACAGAAAAAAGAGAGACAGAGGGAGACAGAGAAAGAGACAGCTCCAGGTACAGCCCTCTTCTTTCTTTCTTTCTTTCTTTTTTAAATTTTTAATAGCTTTATATTTACAAGTTATATGCATGGGTAATTTTACAGCATTGACGATTGCCAAACCTTTTGTTCCAATTTTTCTCCTCCTTCCCCTCCATCCCCTCCCCTAGATGGCAGGATGATCGATACATATTAAATATGCTAAAGTATAAATTAAATACAAAATAATTATACATGTCCAAACCGTTATTCAGCCCTCTTCTTTCAAGAAGTCTTCCTCACTGCTGTCTTAGCTGCTCTTTACTCCTCAGGGTACAGACTCACAGAATGTCCCACCTGGTAGGGCCCTGAGAGAGAGAGTTCAATCACCGTTTTTCACAGATCATTCCTAGGTCAGCAAGGTCCTCCTTTCTCTATACATACATATGTATATCTTTACATACGCTTTGTTCTGTACTAATCCAATGCCATTATCATGCAATACTATGCACTCTAAAGTTATATTTATTTGTGTCTGATCACTGTAGGCTCTCAGCTTCATGTGATAAGGGACTCTGTCTTATTTGACTTTTGCATCTGCTCAGTATCAAGCACACCACTCTACAAACTACAGGTGTTTAATAACTGTTAGAGATGAGGAGACCCAGAGAGAGAAAAGGTTGGAAGGAAAACTCAAGATTTCACAACTAGTTCACTGCAAAGCCAGGATTCAGTCTAGATTTTTTTGTTCCCCCTTTTTCTCTTCTCTCCTCTTTCTCCTACCCCATCTCATCAGGGAGAGCATCTAAGCAAGAACCCCTGTCCAAAAGACTTGTCCGGGGACTAGGGATAACCTCTGGGCTTATCGGCTCCTTCTGAGTCTCCTTTGCCCCTCAAAAGGACTTCCTGTTGTCTACAGCTATCAACTAGTAACCAGCCTCTTTGCCCCTTCTTCGAAGTTACCACCTTATTTTTTCATCTTCTCTGAATTTTGTCTCCTTATATTATCAAATGAAATGATGTATCTAAAAGTGCTTTACAAACCTGTCAGTGACATAAAAATGTGTTATTATTATAATTATTGCCAACCATCAGACTTGAATATGTCCCTTCAGGAGTCCTTGTGGGTGAGACCCAAACTCCTAAAGTTTTTCCTTTCTGTCTGGCAGCCTCAGATACTTCCCATCTGTCCTCAAGTTATCTAACAATAAATATGTGGAAATGCCTTTTGGCTCATAGAATATGTCATTGTACAGTAGAAGGAGCTCCATATTTGTATGAATGAATAAAAAGTGTCTATTAAGCACTTATTTTACAAATCACTGTGCTGAGTGTTGAAAATATAAATAGAAAAGCAAGATAGTCTCAGCTTTCTAGGAGCTTACATTCTAATAAGGGAAACCTACACAATAAAGATTTTAATTGTAAGGCAAAATGATTGGCCCAATGGTCCTTAGGGTGCAGGAATAAAGCAGATACAATACATCTACTTAAATGTCATTTCCATTGATAGAATCATATCTGTTTCTGATGTTGAACCATTTGTTAACAAAGATATTGTGCATCCCCCGTTGGTTTTTGTCCATGGAGAGAGTCTGGGAGCTTCTTCAAGGGAAATAATGAGGACTAGAATAGCCATCTTCTGGCCATAGAACAGTTAGATGCCTCTTTTCCGTTGGCTTTGTAGCCAGAATTGTCTGTGTCTTGGAAACACAAATAAAATACACCATCTCTATGTTGACATGATATAGGACTTTGGCTGTATTTGTATATGAGGGAGCAAGGTGGTTCCTTTACTTTCCCTTTCCCCCACAGAGATTGTTGTGATATAGAGGGGATAATTTCTGCCTCCTAAAGGGTTAGAAAAAAATGTTTGTAGTTTGTTCTTGTTATATCTTTGATGTAAATATTCCTTCATAAAAGCTACCTAAGGTTAATGGATATATGGACTTGGAGTGTTAGTCACCAGGCCTTGTAAAAAATGAGCAGCTGGGGCTTGAACCAATAGCAGAAAGAATGGACTCTACAGAGTTTCTCTGATATTGTGCTTAGGGAAATGTCACGGGTCTGGCTCTGAGAAAGTTGGGCAAAAGTCCACTGTATTACGTTAGAATTTGTTTAGAATAATATTTGACCTTTCACATTGTTAGAGATTTTCTACCTTAGATTTTAAATTTTGGATACTCTGATTTTCAAGATCCCAGAGAAACTGGCAAAAAATCCCAAAACCCAAACAAACAAAAAACAATCCCCAAACTCCCAAATCAACCAAACAAAAATAAAAACTTACATAATTAAAAGCTTCAATAAAATAAAGAAAAAAAAAAGGAAAATCATCTGTGTCATCTCTGTCTGGAATAAAAGTAAGGTGATTCAACCATGACATGGAAGATCAAGAGATAGGGACTATGCTCCTTTGTCCCTATTACAGTGAGTTAATGGGACAATGTAGTCCTCCTAGATTGCCTGATTGGCTGTCCACCAACTCCAAAGTATGCTTGCCTCCTGTGGGATAGTCAAAATACAGGATGTCACTATAAATTTCAAAGGGACTGTGGGAGAGTAGGCTTTCACCAGAATATCCCTATTACCACAAAGGTAATTCTAAATCCAATTCCCTTCCAAGGGAAGCTTATAAAATATTGTGAGACCCTTAAATGCTTTCTGTATGCATTTATAAGTACAGTGAATCCTTTGGAGGCTTCTATGAGTGCCATGGGAGGAATAAAGACTGTCCTCTACCTAATATGCACTTGTTACCTTGAGAGTTTTTATAGGAACCAAGAATCCTATTATCCACATTTAGGGAAAGTCAGATATGAACTACACTTATTATACTTGGAAATATTCCAGAACAAGTTCTGGGTCAAGGGATAGATAAACAATCTTTAAGGTTGTACCCAAGATCAAATGCAGTTTGAGAGCCCAAAGGCCAGAGGCCAGGGGACATAGACTATCATCCTGCTTCTGGGAGAGAAGCCAAGACATCTGGATCCACTGTCTGTCATAAGAATGACTCTGGCCTCAGTTCTTAAATTCTTGGCTAAGTTCTGGGTCTTGCTGACATTAGGTAGGTCAGGCTGGGTCAGGAACCTCTCTCTACTTCATCCTGTGTCTCATTTTCCAACCTTTCCTCTACTGTCACAGAACTTAAAATTCTACTATTAGAGATTTATTCCTTTGGAAAAAATCATTGTCTTTTAATAATCTGGAAACCACCAAATGTCTGAGGGGAATAAGGCATTAAGATGTTATTAAGCTTTACTGCTTAAATATGAATTCTCATCTTCAGGAAACTAGGAACAGATTTGGAATGGGAAAAGGAGTAGAGGTAATAAAATAATAATACAACAAAGCAATAGTTTACAGTTATATAGTATTTTCTCCATAACAACTCTATGGTAATGTAGGTAATGTATTATTATAAATAATAATTTATCATTATCACCATTTTTTTATATAAGAAACTAAAGTTTGGGGAGATTTTAAAACAGTTTTTCTATAGGAGTTGCAAAGTGCAAAATCCTGTGAGGTAAGTAGTGTATTATTATCTAGCATCATTTTATAGATGAGGAAACTGAAGCTGAGAATAGCTGACTTGCTAAGGTCATACAACTGCTAAGTGGTGGCAAAGTTGTGTTTGGAAACCAAGTCTTCTTATTCTAAGTTCTGAAATGCTAGGGAATACCAGCCACATGTCTGAAATTTTTAGAATAAGCCGAATAGGGATCCAGTAGCAATATGAAGGTCCAAGAATCGAAGGCACACAGAGAAGTGGCCCTAAAGGCATAATGGAAGAGCTTCCAGAAAAATTCCATCTACTTCAGTGTTGTCAAGGGTTTCCCCAGTATGGCTGGTTATTAACCCTCGACCATTAAAAGGCAAATTAAGATCAAGAAAGGAAAGAAAGAAGAATTTCTGTAATAAGATTGCACAAGTGACAGATATTTAGGAATAACAACTTACATTTCTATGGTGATTTAAGTTGGACAAAGGTCCAAAGAGATCAAATGATTTGCTTGGGGTCACAGAGCTAATAAGTGTTAGAACTAGGAATTATACCCATATGTTTTGTATTGTTTCACTCTGGAAGCATTTTAATTCCTAATAAAAGTCTGTTGTTTTTGTTTATTTTTAAATGCAAAGAATACCAATGAGAAATATGAAAAATGATGACCTAAAACTTGAATATTTAAAGAAATAATTTGCTTTGATAATATTCTCATAAAAAGGCAGAAGGTATGAGTGATCTTAAGATCACAGATTCGAAGCAAGAACAGTCAAGCCCAATGACCTCATTTTACAGATAAGGAAAATGAGGTAAAGAGAGGTTGTGACTTGACCAGGGTCATACATCTAGAAATTATCTGAAGTAGGATCTGAACCTAAGTTTTTTTTTAACTTCAAATCCAGTGCCCTATCCATTATGACATCCCCTCCAGAAAGGGGAGACATGTATTTCTTTTTTGAGATATCTGGTCACCCAGAACATGAGAAACAGCAATTACCAATATGACTTTTTTAGAGATCGTGCCTTCTCTTCTTTTCTTTCTTTTTTTAAAGCTTAATTATTTCTTTTTAAAATTTTTTATTCATTTTGAACTTAAATACAAAAAGACCAAAGAGAAAAAAAGAGAGAGAACATTTCCGTATACAAAGCACGATATAAAGAGAGGATTCAATATATAATCATGAATTTTCATTTCAGACTGTTCACTTAAAAAAAAAAAACTCTGTGGAATAAATACTATTAATTCTTTTCAACGCCACCATCCTTTTCTCTTCTTCCTTCTAAGTTTTCTTTTGTTCTCTGCTATGTACTTTTTTTTCCTTCCCCAACCCACCTTAAAGAAAGTTATATAATTAAACACAAATATATGTACATGTATGTATTATATATATGTATGCATACATACACATCTTTATAGGTCTTTTATAGTTGGTTTGAGTATGATTCTCAAGATGAATCAGTTATTCAGAATAGTTTTTAAGACAAAATTTCAGTTACTATGCACAATGTTCACTTGGCACTTGTTTAATTTCTCTTTTTATTATTTTACCTTTTCAATGGCTGCCTACTGTTTTCCTGAAATTCCTTGGCTTAGCTTTCAAGCTTTTCTATAGTCCAATTCTGTCCTATTTCTCTAACCTTATCTTTATCCCTAAATGAGAAGAAAACAAGGCTGGTCTACTAGCTAGTCTATTTGTGACTCTAGGGCTTTGCTCATATAATTCTGAATTCCTGGAATACCTTGGAAGGTCCTCTTCTCAACTGATTTCAATGTTACCTTACCTTAAAGTCCCAACCCAAATCCTATCTGTTCCAGGAAGCCTTCATTGACTGTCCCAGCTTATAGTTGCTTCTCTTGAACTCTGCCCATACTCAATTTAGTACTTAAAAAAAATTAGACTTATGATGTACTGTCTGTTCTTACACATTGCCCATGAAGAATTACCTAAGAAATTCTAAGTAAAGGACATCATCTGAAAAGTGTATGACCGGAAAAGGGGGTAGACTGATTATGCGGTAAGACTGAGGGATGACCGATGGACAGCCTTTATGCTCCATTCCTATTGAACCAATCAACGTTAAGACATCTACAGGAAAGTTCCCAGCAAGTCAGAGGACCGCCATGTGAGCTTTATTGTCCATGGACAGCAGTTACCTAGGACAAGATGACAAGGATGCATTTCCATTTACATCTTTGGAGCGCATCCTGACTTCAGTAAGATCGCCGATACAATGTTATCCCCAATTTATACCGTCTCTATCTTGTTTGCATTTGGTTGTCTACATGGGTCCTCCCCATTAGGTTTTGAGCTCCTTGAGAACAAGAATCCTGTTGTTGTTTTTTTTTTTTTTTCTTTTCTTTTCTCATAGACTTTGGCAAAGCACCGTGCCTGGTACACAACAGTTGCTTAATAAATGCTTGTTGACTTGATTTGTTAATTCTACCTAGCTGTGTGACCTCAGTTAAATGGTTTTCCCTATCAAAATTTTAGTTTCCTGGGTTAGAAGAAGGGAGTGATAATGACAATTTTCTACGATTGTTTTCTTTATACATTAAATACATGTCCATTATGCATTACCCATATACTATAACCTTTATAGAAAGGTAAAATGCAGACGTTGAGCAAACATCCAGATCTTCTGACTCCTGGTTCAGCGCCAGTAAGCGCACATCTTGCGGAGGAATAACCTTAGTGAGAGGATTCTTTTATCTCCCTTCCTCACGACCCTGAGCTGCGGGCCTGACTCACTAAGGGGGCAGCCGCAACCTTGGGACAATGACAGCCCTGACCCATTCTCCCTCCCCTTTCAAAGGGCCCTGAGAAAAATGCTCTTCAAGGCCTGTTGGGGGAGAAAAATAAAGACGAGATGATTCAGGGAAGGAGTGGGGGTGGAGCGTCCAAGGCTCTTTTACAAAACTGCCGCTATGAAGGGCGAGGGAGTTGAGGGGGGTGGTTTCAGGCTAGGACTGACACCCCATGTGACTTTCCTGAGGCTCTGCTTATGCAACCGGCAGCCGGCTCCCGGGCTGATGAAGCTCCCTCCCTCCCTGCAGGCCTCTCAGCCTGCCTGCCTGCCCACCCCAGAGACCAGCCTCCTCAGTGGCTGGGGAGCCATTTCTGGGTTCTCTGTTACACAAGCCTCACACCCACAGCTCGGATTCCCGCAGCCAGCCCGGGAGCGCAGGCGCACACCCCCACAGCTCCCCCGAAGCCCTGACCCTTGGTACACATGGCCTGAGACGCTCGGAGCCTGGCTAGGCAAGGCCTTGATCCCCCTCACCACTCTGACGCAGGCAGCCCCCCAACCCCCCATGCAGTCAGCCCTGACAGGACACTTCACACAAATCTCCTCCATCACCACCCTGAATTCAATACAGCAAACCTTTATTAAGGCGCTCCACGAGCCTCTGGGTCTGGAGCGTGCTAGGATTTGGGGCTGTCATGAGACAGCAATCTC
The DNA here is from genome assembly GCF_902635505.1 of Sarcophilus harrisii. Taxonomy (NCBI): domain Eukaryota; kingdom Metazoa; phylum Chordata; class Mammalia; order Dasyuromorphia; family Dasyuridae; genus Sarcophilus; species Sarcophilus harrisii. The sequence continues at coordinate 225,809,394 of NC_045427.1, forward strand.
TTGGTGAGCAGGGGACCAAAGGCCTCCTTCTCAGTAACAATCTCCCGGAAGGACACAATGCGCACCCCAGAAAGCGCAGTATAAGGAAAATAGAAAAAAGGAGAAGGGATTGAAGTCGGGGAGAGTTTCCAGGAGGAGGTGGGACCTGAGTTGAATCCTGAGAGAATATAAAGATTCTGAGAAGAGAAAATGATGATAGACTATATTCTAAACCCAGGGGACATCTTGTGTGGATGCACAAAAGTGGAGGATGAGGAACAGTTAGGAAGTCAATTTAAGCTGAACTTTGTTGTATAAAATTAGACTGGGATGGTAGATGAAAGCCAGGTTGTGGAGGCCTTAAATCTCTCCTGGAGGCATTAGGGAGCCATTGAAGGTTTAAATGGGGGGGAACATGATCAGACATGTGCTTTAGGAAGATTATTTTAGTGGTTGTGTGGAACATTGTTTGGAGAAGGATGAAACTGGAAGCAGAGACCAAATAGAAGGCTTCCTGCAATAGCACAAAAAAGGGGTACTGAGGTCTGGACTAGGGTGGAAGTCATTGGAGTGAAGAGGACACAGATGTGGAAAACGTTACCATCAAATAATCAATAAGACTTAGCAACTGATTGGCGGGGGGGAAGGGGGGGGCTGAGGAAGGAGGAATAGTCAAGGATGACTCTGAAGTTACAAACCTGGATGAATGAGGGCATGGTAACATTATATCATTCTGGCATACATACATACACTCCACATGTATCTTTTTATTGTATGTTGCCCTGACACATAACACTTTAGAATCCTTTGATATATATATATATATATATATATATATATGTATATATATATATATATACACACATATATGTATATATATTTATATATACAAAATCTCTCCCTTTCTGTTTTTCTCTCTGTCTATTCTCTGTTTCTCACTCTCATTTTCTCTCTCACTCTTTTTTCTCATTTTTCCCCTTCTTCTTTACCTTGTTTTTTTTCCCTCTGATCCTCTTTCTATTTTTCTTTCTCTTTTTCTCTTTCCTTTCTCCCTCTTTCATTCATTCTTTTTTCTTATTTTCTTTCTCTTCCTCTTTCCCTTTTTCTTTTTCTCTTATTCTTTCTTTCCCCCTTTTCTCTTTTCTTTCTTATCTTTCTCTTTTTCTCTCACATTTCTTTTTCTTTTTTCCTTTCTCTTTCTCATTCTCACGTCCTCACTTTGACTCTCTCTTCTCTCTCCCTTTCTTTCCTTTTTTCTTTCCTTCCTTCCACCTTTTTCTTACATATAGATATATACATTCATACACAGAACCTAGTATAAGATTCTCTCTCTCTCTCTCTCTCTCTCTCTCTCTCTCTCTCTCTCTCTCTCTCTCTCTCTCTCCCCCTTTGCCCCCACTCGAACACACTTTTAGTCTCATAGTCCTCTCTCTTTCTTCCTCTCTTTCTCCCAGTCTGTTCCTGTGCTCCAATGCCAACTTCTCAGATTGAATCATGTGCTTCCCAAGGCCACTTCCTTGTCATCCAAGGGAAGGCCACGGCTAGTTGACTTCATAAATTCATAGATTCTAGAAGTGGAAGGACCTTGGAGAACATCTTGTCCACACCTCCTCATTTTCCAAGGTTTCAGAGAGGGGATTAGGATCTGTTCCTCAGATACCAACTCATTAATTTTTTCCTGAGAATTAAAAAACAGAGGTGGGTAACCTCCTATCCATTTTGCTGATGTTCATTTTATTGATGGGGATATTGAGTTCTAAAGATGCTATTTGATTTCACACAGATAAAAGAATCAGAAGTCAAGCCTCCTCCTAACTTGTAGCCAATTTTATTTTCTTCTCTATTCTAGGACAGACTCTAATGTCACTTTTTTGGGCCTAGGATTTGAAGGACTGAGAAATAATAACATATTAAGGTTTACAAAATATTTCTTCTACAACAACCCTCTGAGGTAGAAAGTGGAAGGATGCCTGTTTTACAAATGGAGAAATTGAGGCAGGGAGTGGGGGAATTTACTTCTTTAAAGTCACATGGCTAATTCGTTAGAGTCAATACCATCATCTAAACCCATGTCTGGTGCCGTTTGCATTACACCAGACTCTGAGTGAAGCAGGGACACAGAGGCTCTCAGTCTGACCACCTGCTGGGCCTTTCCATGAATATATCACTAATGGACTAGCTGCAGCCTATGCTAGTTTGGGCTGGGACAGACTCACCCCACCCTGAGGATATACTCCTTTAAGAACCAGACACACAAGCTTGACATGACCATTTACTTTGCAATTCCCAGGGTTTCTAAGGGACCTGCTGTATGCTGCTACCCTCCGCCCCCTCACCTCCCCTCCATCACCTGCTCATGCTTAAATCTATTTACGTAATTAAAAAAAAAAACTGCTTTGGATTCTTCTTTTTCATTCATTGCTCTCTCTACTCCCCAAACCAGCCTGTTTCTGTTTTGTTTTTATTGCTCCAGAAATGAGTCACTAGCTTATTTGACTTAATTTCATTGTAATTGTTATCTTTTCATTCTTGTTTTTTTCCACTCAGTTACTCACAAGACCACAAAATATAAACAGGACACTGAGGCTCACATCACTCTTGCATTTTGGGTCTCCAAGGCCCCAAAGCTGGTCCTCTGGGGAGATAACAGCCTGGTGGGGTAAAAGGGTGTTTGACATGGAGTCAGGAGCCCCAAGTTCACTGCCTGACTCTTACATACACTATTTAGGTGATCATGAGTGAAGACCTTCCTTTCTCTGGCCTTCAGTTTCCTTATCTATAAAATGGGAGTAAAATGTACCTAATTTCTTCCCAAAGTTGTTATGAAGAAAATGCTTTGTAAATTCTAAAGTACTAAAGAAAGAAGCATTACTTTAATTACTTTAATCTTGGCCTTTGAGGGTGTAGCATATTCCATTGGTTGTTTAAGGCAGTTTTGGTTGGGGCTGTAGGCCACTTGGATTGAAATAATTTAGGTTTGGGTTGCAAAATCTTTCTTTTTTTCAGCTGAATAAAAGATATGAAAAAGAGGAATTGATCTTTAGCACCAAACAGGAGCAGAAAAATGGGATTTAAATCCCATCTTGCCATGAATTTGCTTTGTGATTCTAAGCAAGTTATTCTCCCCTTTATTTTCCCCATGTAAAATGGGGGGCTTGGCCAAAATAGTTTCTAAAGTCCCTTGTAGTTCTGACATTTTGTATTTTATGTCCCAAAGCTCTATTTTGCAGTATTTTATGTCCTCCCAGCTCTAAACACTTATGACTTCTGTTCCTTCCCCTCTGACATTCCACATATATGTGTGTGTGTGTGTGTTTCTTTTTTTGCTGAGGCAATTGGAGTTAAGGGACTTGTCCAGGGTCACACAGCTGGGAAATGTTAAGTATCTGAGGTCACATTTGAACTCGGGTCCTCCTGACTTCAGGGCTGGTGCTCTATCTACTGCGCCACCTAGCTGCCCCTAACATTCCATGTTCTAAGATTTCTTCTGGCTCTGATGCTCTGAGGTTTTAAAGAGGTCTCTCAAAGCTCTGACATGCTATGTTCTCTGCTAAAATGTCCTTTATAAGTATAATATTTACAGGATTATGGTTTCTTTGAGGTGAGGAGGATTCCAGAACTCATGGAGTTCATTTTCACCCTGAATAGGAAATTTCTGGGAAGCAAGAATACCAGTTAGAAGGCTATTACAATAGTGATATTAGTCAATGAGCCTTTGACTGTAGGTAGGCTTTTTCTTCCAGGATTCGGAGGCCTGGGAGCTATTCAGGAATCTCTTTTCTGTCCTGAGTCTGAAATGGGCCTACTGACTTGTACCAGCTGTTTCCCAACTCTGGTGACCAGAAGGGGCCAAATCAGACTAACTGTACAATTGGGCTCCATCTTTGCTTCCCTGCACTGCTTCTCGATTAGCCCCAAACTGGCATCTCCCAGATAACCTTCTGTATCGGGTTAATCTGCACTCCCACTTAGAAAGCACTTTTTTTGGTGATGTAATTGGGGCTAAGTGACTTGTCCAGAATCACACTGCTAGAAAGTATCTAAGGTTGGATTATGAACTGTGGGGGATGAGGAGTGGGCTAAATCCCAGCTGTGAGTTGCAGTCTCATATGGGGTCTCATAACTGAATGTGAGAGTCAGAAAATTATGACTTTTATCAACACATGTTTGATTTATATGCCTGTTTATATATCCATATACCCGTGGTCCTATAAAAAAAATTCTCAACCAAAAAGGGGTTGTTGACTTGGGATAGAAAATGCTATCCCCATCCAGAGAGAGAACTATAGAGACTGAAGGGGAAATTGAAGTATATTATTTTCACCTTTTTAAAATTTTCTTTTTCTTTCTCATGGTTTTTCCCTTTTGTCCTGATTTTTCTTTCACAACATGACAAATCTGGAAATATGTTTAAAACGAAGGTACATATCTATAACCTATATCAGATTGCTTGTTCTCTTGGGAAGGGTGAGAGGAAGGAGGGAGGGGAAAAAATCTGGAACTCAAAATCTTACCAAAAAAATGAATGTTGAAAACTCTCTTGACATGTAATTGGGAAAATAAAATACTATTGAGGAAAAAAAAAATAGAGGTCATGAATGGAAAAAAAAAAAGTTTAAGAAGTCCTGGACTAAATTACTATGACTGTCACTTTTCAGCTCTAAATCCTATGATCCTATGCTAGAGTTATAACTAACATGAGACAACAAGGACTCTGCCCTAGCATATCAGCATATCTCCTTTTCAGGGCTTTAACCTTCTCCTTTCAGTAGCCTTCTTAAATCCTTGGGGTCAATCAAGTTATTTCGGAGATGAGCATTGCCCAATGCCTCACAAATGAAATTATCCCAGATGAATACTAATATACACGATATGAACACTGATGGTACTAAGCAGACCATGCTTGAGGTTGAAGGGATTTATAGAGCAGTAGACTTAAAGAGAGGAAGGATTCCGGCACATAGGCACTTAACCCATTGCCTGGCACATAGTAGGGACTTAATAAATGCTTTTTTAACTGACAAATTATATATGAAAGAATATTAGGCTCAAATTATAGAAGAAAGAATATTAGAATAACTCCACCCCACTGAGGCATAGGGAAAGGAAAGCAGTGGCTCGTGGGGTATGATCTGAGGGCTCTCTGAAACGCTCCTTCCTCCAAAACCTGCCAGTGTCAGACTCCACAATGAGACCTTCATTCCTCAGATTTCTTTATTCCTCTCTCTTCTTGTATGTTATTGTGTGCTATGCTACCATTGATGCTTGCATCTCCTCTGTCACTGGACTGGAAGCTCTGTGAAGTCAGGGAATGTGTCTAATCCCATGTTTGCATCTCTGCTGTTAGGAAGGACATGTAGATGCTCTGCAGAGTAGCTGCTCCAGAACTATTCGTGGCCTTTGAATTCTCTGGGGTAAAGGCATGGCCCCTACAGAAATGCCAGTCCCTTTGGGAAGGGTGACTCCATTATCAGGCAATAACACACCTTGGTTACTGGTTAATAACAACCAGGTTAACGTGCTATCAGGGAGGAGGTTTTAACAGAGAGAAACAGTGGGGAAGATGGGAACATGCTGAGGAGATAGAGGGGACAGCTCAGGGAGGGGATTTTGTAGGAGGGAAAGAAGCTAAGCTCCTTGTGACCAGAGGCTGCCATAAAGAATGCCTTCTGAGTTTGGCTGAATGAAAGGCTAATGACTTTCCATGGTCAAACCCCAACTGGAGGTCTGTGTACAGTTCTGGACACTGCATTTTAGGTAGGTGATTGACAGAGGGCCTCTCAAAGAAAGTGGACAACTTGGTGGGGAGTTTGGTGAGGAAGCTGAGGAGCAGTGGTGGTGGTGGTAAAGTGGTTTGGAGGAAACCCTATTATTATCTTCACAAATCTGGAGAAATGTTAGGGGAAGAGAGATTAAATTGGTTGGTTTTGGTCTGAAAGGGCAGAACTGGAAGTAATGGGTGGAAGTTAATGCTGCAGATTTCAGATAAAATAAAGCAGCACTTTCATTTTTGCAAGGATCTCAGTAGAGTGAAGTTCCCGGCCCTGATTTCGCCCCTCCAATCTAGGAAGTAGCATATTTTAGGACTGGGACTTGGGGAATTATGCAAGTCATACCCCCATAAATTCCCTTGAGGAAGATTTCCTTGGCAATTGTCTAGATTTTGGAGAGGCCTGGTGTGAGGCCGATTTGGAGAAGGGAGGCAGGGAAGGCTGCTTTCAGCACTCGATTTTAACTTTTAACAGTGTGTTCCATAATCATCACTGAAGGTTTCTATGGGAAAGTCTCCTGAAACTCAACTCATCGCCCCAGGGAAGAGCATAAGTCTGTTAGTATCTTTGGCAATGACAATTTGCCTTTATTCAGAATTGGGGCTTGAATTTGAGAGTGAAATGCATTATAGAATGAAATTCAATATTAAATTAAATTTTTTCAATCAACAAAAATTTATTTTCTCTTCCTTCTACCTTCTCCTCCTATAGGGAAATCCCTACTCTCACCCACCCCCCCAAAAAAAGAAAAAAACTCTTTATAACAAAGATGATTAGTCAAGCCAAACAAATTCCCACATTGGCCTTGTCCAAACAAAATGTTTGTCTCCTTTTGGCACTCTAAGTACATCTCTTCTGTGGAGAGGATGGATTGCATACTTCATCATCTGTTTTCTGGAATTATAAGATTGAATATTTTCATTTATTCATTATATGTTATTCATATTCTTTATATATATTCATTATATTCAATATATATATAATATTCATTATATGTATTAAATTATAAATTTAATTTAATTTGCTTGGGCAGAATAATTTCTCTGAATTGGTGCAAAGGTTCAATAAGGCCAACCACATAATTTATTACTTATTCATTTAGTAATGTTCTATTTCCTCTCTCCCCATCTTCTCCTCTAGAATGGAAACTCCTTGAAAACTCTCTTGACATGTAATTGGGAAAATAAAATACTATTGAGGAAAAAAATAGGGGTCATGACTGGAAAAAAGTTTAAGAAGTCCTGGACTAAATTACTTTCACTGTCACTTTTCAGCTCTAAATCCTATGACCCTATGCTAGAGTTGTAAATAACATTCATTACTTATTCATTTAGTTATGTTGTATTTCCTCTTCTCTCCCCATCTTCTCCCCTAGAATGGAAACTCCTTGAGGACAAAAACTATGCCATCTTTCATTTTCTTTCTCCAGTGCTGGTGTGGAACCCTAGATTCAGTAGAGATTTAATGCTTAATTGTTGAACCCAATTTACCTTGTGTTTAACACCTGATAACTACAAGCCTTTTTTGGCCTCTAGAAACTATCTATATCCTTCTAATATTAATTCTTTTCCTACTGTTCTTATTGGATCCAAGCTATTAACTAGAGCTGATTGCAGGAGGAACCTGCATTTTTACAAATCCTGGGTACATATCTTCAAAAAAAGGATAATCACTTGCCTAACATATTATGGAAGTTTCTACTCATTTTAGGATGGAATATCATACCTTCTGATATCTTTTCTAACTCAGATTTTCTTTGATTCTTTGATATTACAAATCCTCAGCTGGTGCTTCAGAGCACTTTTATTAGACATAAAGGTGGGAATGTTTAGTCCAAAAGTTAGTCAGATAAGGGATGGAATAATTGAAGAAGCCCAGAATTGTTGTTCCACTCTCACTTCACCCACTTATCCATTTATTTCTTCAGAAAATATTTAATATTTATTTCTTCCCTTCATTCTTCCACCCCTATTTTTAAAAGAAAGACAAAACTTCTGTAATATATATACAATCAAGCAAAACAAATCTCCACTTTTCCTATTACTAAGTGGTTCCTCATCACCTTCAGGATCAAATATAAAATGCAGGTTGGTGTTCAAAGACCTTCATAGCTTGGCTTTCTCCTCCCTTTCCAGGCTTCTTGCATCTTACTCCCTCTCCACAGACTTCCAGCCATATGACATTGATCTCCTTGCGCTTCCTCCCAGGAGATATCCCCTCTCCCCACCCTGATCATTTTCACGGCCTGTTCCTCCTAAGCCTGGAATTATCTTCGGTGTTCTGGTTTCTCTCAAGTCTCCACCAAAGTCTCATCTTCCACAAGAAGCCTCTTGTTTTGGACTTGGTGTGTATTACCAATGTGTTGCACGTAGTAGGTGCTTATTGATTTAGCTGCTCGTTGAATGAGCGCATAAATAAAAAGGAAAGGAAGAAGCCTGTTTGGGATTGTGAGAAGAGAATTATGGGATCTGGATTCGAGGATAGACTTTTCTGTATAAGTAGGCCCATCCTTTCCCCCTCCTGGGTCCTTTTCCTCTTCTAAAGAGAAGGGGTTGAGGGTACAGCATCCCTAAAGCCTTGGCAAACCGGGAGCCTATGATTAGTGGTGGAGATGGGGGGCCACAGGCCTAAAAGCGAATTCCTGTGGATTCTTTGGCACCAGATCTCCTCCCCCGCCCCACCTCCCACCCCCTCCAAAGCCTCTCCACCCCTGGGGATCCACGAAAACTTTGCGTCTCCTTCAACTTCTAATAAAAAAAAAATCTGTTTACTGAACTTGCTGACCCCCTTCCTGGAATCCGCCCCTGAGTTTCCCAGAACTTGGGTTATTAATGACCAAAAGAGCCACATGATAGAGAAGATGACACAGCACTTTCGATGCGCTGAAGGCTTCCTCCGCCCCCCATCCCCCGGCTCGCCTCGGGTAGCTGCGGGCGCCAGGCCCCGCAGGTCGGGAGCCTGACGGGGGCCCGGGGCGCAGCGCAGCGGAGCGGAGCGCGGGGCCGGGGCCGGGCTGGAGCCAAGGGCAGCTGCAGGGGCCGGGGCTGAAGCCAGGGGCGGGAGCAGGGGCGGCCGCAGAACAGGCATGAGCACTGACTGGCAGGAAGTGATTAATCAGGCCTTCGTAAGTGCGCTGGACACGAGAGCGAAAGCACGGCCGCCCCGAGCCGAGTACTGCGCCGGCGGAGGGGCTCACCCCCATCCCGGGCCAGCCGGGCCTCGCTTCCAGCCAAATTGGGTCCCCTCGCGCCCCTCCTTCCCCCCAGCCTCCTCCCTAGGAGCCTGCCGCCTCCCCTCCTCCCCGAGTTCCCAGGGAGCCCGGGCTGGAGGGCCCAGAATTCTGTAGTGAGAATGGGCTGAAGCTGGGCTGAAGCTGGGGTTTGGGAGGAGGGAGGCAGCTCTCGATGAATCACAGCCCCACCCCTCCCCGTGTTTCCGATTCCCATTGAAGATTTCCTCCTCCCATCCTTCCCCGCCTACCTGCACCTCTCCCTCCATCTGTCACCTCCCTCCTTCCAGCCACAGGCCAATCCCGGGGAGTAGTCCCCAGCCTCCAGAAGCTGAAGGGCTGAAAAGACCCTTAGGGAAAGAAGAGGGGAAAGGAAAAGGGTGCCTGCCATTCTTGCATCAAGTCTCTGGAGCTAGAAGAGACTTTAGAGGTTAATAATGTACGCCACCAGCCGGCAACCCGCATCCCCATCCGAACCCCGGTCCCCCGATTTGCAGATGAAATAGTGAAGGACTTTAACGTAGGATCAAATGATTCCTAAGGACAACGTCTGGACGTTCCCCGATTGTAGGCCGATTAAGAAACTACTTAATGGCTAGGAATGGTAAGGGTCATAGCATCATAAAATTTAAAACTGGAAAGAAATTTAGAGATTATTTCTCCATAGAAGTTACTTGCCCAAGATCCCATAGCTTGGTAGTAAGTAAATGGAACAGTCAAAATTTCTTGCAGGTCTTCTGACTCTTACATTTTCTACTGCACCCATGCCGATTTTTACAATCTTTAAGTATTTCTTTTGTGTGACTAATGGGTAAACTGAGGCACTGAATGTCTGAAGAGTCATTCAGGTTTTCTTGAGGGATTCAGAAGTCTCACCACCAATTCCTGCATATGTAGGAACCCACTTGCTTTTTACCGCTCAAAGGCACCAAAGATTCCAGGTGATGTTCTCACCAAATCCAACTCCTACTTTAGACTGGGATGCATAGGGACAAGCAATTTACTCATCCACTCTTCCTCCATTCAACCGAAAAACCCTGGGAGCAAGATAATTCTGGATTAAGGGATAATAGCTCCCAAATTCAATATTTACATTTGTATTCAGTGTTTATATATAGAATTTGAAATAAATCTGATATGACCCCTATCATTTCCAGCCACTTTAGATCTGAGGAAGGAAGGGAAGGGGACGCATTTTTTTTACAATTTGTATTATGGGGATTCAGCCTGAAGCCATGGTTGAGTAGACTCTGCAGCAGCAGGTTTGGGTACACTGTGCCTTCAATTGCATAGCAATTGAGCATAAATGTAGTCAGTCTGGCTTGAGCAGTGGGGCTCTGGAGCTAGTTCCCAAGGTTAGAGGAGTCTGAGGAGGAGGGTTCTCTGAATCACTCCAGGGAGCAGAAGTCCATTCACTCCAATGGGTATCCTCATCTGGGAGCGTCTGGCTTATGGTGATCACTCTGGAGGGCAGGGCTCAGGACTACAGGGTAGGCTGGGTTTTTTATGGGCCTGGGAACATTGAATGGGCCTGGGGCTTTCTCTAAGTCAAGCCCTGGCATATTTCCCTCTTTTGTCTGACTTCCTTTGCCTTCACCTGAAACTAAGATCAGCAAACCCCAAAGGGACCCCAAAGCAATGTCTTTGCAGGCCATGGGGTGCCAGAGAATTGGCAAGAAGAAAATGGAAAGGGAACAGGACAGAAAGGTAACAGAAGAGGAAGAAGGGAAAAGTGAGACCCAGAGAATTTAACTGATGACTAAAATCATGCAAGTGACAAAAGGCAGAGTCAGATTTGAACTTTGTTCTTCTTCCTACATATCCATTGCTCTTTTCACTACATCTTCATAGTACCCTTGAGGTAGATAAGTAATGCAAGTATTATTACCCTTTTTTACAGATAAGGAAACTGATTTCAGAGAAATACAGGGACTTGTATTGATCCTAAGATTTGTGTCATATAACCAGTCTACAGTGAGAAAGGACCCCAGAGGCCATCTAGATCAATTGCCTCATATTACAGATGAGGAAACTGAGACTTAGGCAGTCAAATGTCTTACCCAATGTCACCTTCCTAATAAGTGTCAGAGGTAGGATTCTGAAACTAAGTCCTCTGACTTGAGAATAAATTGTCTCCCTCAAAGATAGAAAGCTTAGCCATAAGGTAATGCAGGAATAGCTAATATTGATGTAGTGCTTTAAGGTTAATTGTGCAGAGGTGGAAACAGGTTCAAGGAGCCCCAATATCCCACAGTTAAAAAGGAAAGGTTGTGATTCAAATTCCAATCTTCCAATTCAAGATCCTGCAATTTTTCCTACACTATACCATCCTGCCCTCATTTTGTCACATTAAGTTCATGTTGTGTGTCCAAACCCTTTCAAGTAATCTAGAAGGTGAAGGCTAGAGAGGCATTATGGTACAGTAATTGTACTTGGAGGCAAGAAAACATGATTTGGGTTCAAATCCTGCCAGAGACACTTGATAATTGTGTAATTTTGGGCAAGCTTCTTAACTTTTCTGAGTTTTAGTGTCTTCATCTATAAAATAAGGGACATAGACTCCGTAATTTTTGTGACTCCTTCCAGCTGAATGTGTGCTGGTAAATGTACATCAGGTACACTTTTAAGTTTTATCTATATCATTAACATTTTCTCCATTTATTTCTTAAGTCTAAACAACCAGTAAAACACCAATCAAGCCTTAATTTGTAATGCTTGCTAATTTCTGAGGTATAAATGTTCACTGAAAATTTTACAATCACTTCTTGTGGGCCACTCGGAGCTGGCTTGAGTACACTTCTGCCTTTATCTCTAGCCTTGCGATGCTTTGACTGCATGATTCAGGCCAGGCCTTAATGGAACTCACAACCTAGTTGGGAAAACAAGGCATCCATGTCTAAATCAGAATGTATTTTTAAACTTTGATAATTTGATAACTATCAAAATAGTAACATGAAGAGAAGCCCTACAAGAATTCAGATTTGCAATTCTAATGGACCTGACCATCTTCAGCAATGGGATGAACCAAATCAGTTCCAATGGAACAGTAATGAACTGAACCAGCTACACCCAGTGAAAGAACTCTGGGAGATGACTAAGAACATTACACAGAATTCCCAATCCCTATATTTTTGCCCACCTACATTTTTGATTTCCTTCACAGGTTAATTATATAATAGTTCAGAGTTCGATTCTTTTTGTACAGAAAAATAATGGCTTGGTCATGTATACTTATTGTGTATTTAATTTATACTTTAACATATTTAACATGTATTGGTCATCCTGCCATCTAGGGGAAGGGGTGGGGGGGAAGGAGGGGAAAAATTGGAACGAAAGGTTTGGCAATTGTCAATGCTGTAAAATTACCCATGCACATAATTTGTAAATAAAAAGCTATTAATAATAATAATAATAAAGAATTCAGATCTGGGACAGCTGGATGGTGCAATGGAGAGAGCATGAACCCTAGAGTCAGTAGGACCTGAGTTCAAATCCAGCCTCAGATACTTACCACTTACTAGCTGTGTGACCTGAGCAAGTCCTTTAACCTTAATTGCCTTGCAAAAAAAAAGAATTCAGACTCTTGAGCTTGACAGTCAGAGAAGCCTTCTTGACCAAGGTGGGACTTGGAAAGATCAAGAAAATAGGGACATCAGGAGAAGTTGGAATGAACATCATGGATACCAGGCTGAAGCAAAAGATCCCTCCTATTTGAAGATTTCTGCCTTCTTGGTATCTCCCTGTGACCCAGTAGGCCTGGCCCTCTTGTAGGCTTTTTTATTCTGGGACTCTTGGGATGGCAAGCAACTAAGCCTCTGGTCCTAGGGATTGAGTCTAGAGAGGTATGGGTGGGCGTGACCAGTGTGAGCTTATAAGATGTGTCATAGATAATGATATTAATTAATAGGGTGTCTGGCATTGTTTGGGGGTGTAACAAGTTCCACTTAGACAGACAGACAAATAGATATTCATATGGCACAATGCCTATAACTTCGCTCTGTTCTCAACTTCCGCAGACCTCCCCTTTTTCTCAGCCCCTTTTTATGTGTCTGGTACCCTGCCCCCAGGGAGAGAAATTAATGGCCAGGAGCCACCTGGCATCAAGAAAAAGGAGGGAAAATTTAGAAGACCTGGTTGCCAAGTGCCCATTTTTGGCATTGGGTGGTACTTAAAATTAGTTAAATGTAGAAGGGCTGGCAAGAGGTAAATTGTGTGTGTGTGTGTGTGTGTGTTGAATTGGGGCAGGAGAAGAAGGAGAGAGCATTGCAAAATCCTGACTATTCCTGCAACCTTAGGGTCCTTTTCCCCAGGTTGAAAGATCATGTGGTATAATGGAAAGCACATTGGCTATGATTTCAGAAGATCCAAGTTCTAGTCCCAGCTCTCAGAGATCCTGTGATAGTTGTGTGCTTTTGGGAAAGTCATTTCACCCTGAATCTCAATTTCCTCTTCTGTCAAATGAAGATAATGCTAAATTTGTACTATTCACTTCACAGGATTATGGGAAGGAAACAGTTTGCAAATAAGAAATGGCTATTAAAAATAAAGGCTTTTATTATTACTACTCAGGGAGCAGTGTCTCCTTTATTCTATCTCCTCTGAGTGAAGAATCCAGAGCTAAGAAAACTTTGTCCTGAAAAAGCAAAGAAAATAATAACCCCATTGACTTATTTGTATGTATTTCTCACCCCATATAATTAAAACGTAAGCCACTTGAGATCAAGGTTAAATCATAGATAAATCAATCAATCAATAAACATGTATTAATTACGTGTTAGGCACTATACTAGATCAAGATCCGGAAATGATCTTAGAGTTTATCAAATCTAATCTCATTCATTTTACAGATGAGGAAATTGAGGCTCAAATGAGTTAAATGCTCTGTCTGAGGTGATAAATGGCACAGCTGGGAGGGATGGTATCTTATTTCATCTCCATGTCCCCAATGCCAAAGCATAGGGCTTTAAACCTGTTCCTCCTTCTGACATGGCTATTTCTGTGGAACCACCCAGTGCCCCATGTTTGTGGTTCTCTTCAACACTTCTTTCCCTTTCCCTGCCCATATCAGAGCAGAGCAATTTCACCTTTATTGTTGTTTTGTTCAGTTATGTCCAACTCGTTATGATCCCATCTGCTATAGCTCATCAGTACTGTCTCTGGGGTTTTCTTGGCAAAGATACTGGAGTGGTTTGCCATTTCTTTCTCCAGTGGAACTTGCACAGTCTGAGATCAGTTTTAAACTCAGGTCTTCCTCACTCCTGTCCCAGAGTTCTAACCACTGAACCACTTAGTTGCCTCCATAGGATTTCTCAATCTATCTCCATCTATCCATTCCTGCTAGAATTTCCACTGTTATTATTCTAGAGACAGAATAGTGTAAAGCAAAAATGTCACACATGCAACTGAGGGTCCCACAACACTACCAGGAAATATCAGGAAATATTTAACAAAAGAAATAAAATGCTATAAAGGATAAATAATATTACATTTTAAAACTAAGTCAACATGTATCCATTAGGAACCTTATTTATGGTTTAGTGGCTCCCATCTTTTGAGTTTGACACCACTTATGTTGAGGAAAAACCTAGATTTGAATCCCAATTATTCCATTCACTATTTGTGGCTTCAGTTTCCTCATCTACAAAATGGGTTGGTTTGGACTTGATGACTTCTAAGGACCTTTCCAGTTTTAAATCTATGATTCTAATGTAGTTGCTTATTACAACTTAGGTAGATTACTTGCAGTTACTTCCCTCTTTTAAAGTTGCCCCTTTAAAGAGCATCCCAGCTTAGTGAATAAAACACTGGGCTGGTAGTCAGGAAGATTTGTCTCATATGTATAGTTTTGTGACCTTGGACAAGTCACTTAACCTCACCTCCACTTTCCACATTTGTAAAAAGAGAATAATAATAGTAGCTATCTCACAGGGTTATTGGGAGAAACAAGAGAAAATATATACAAAGCACTTTAAAAACCTTAAAGCTTTCTATAAATATTAGCTATTTTCATTTTTCATTCCTGCCTCCACTTTGTAATCTTTCTTACATTTAGTCTGATTGTATCTCTATTCTACTAAAAAAAAATCTTCACTGGCTCTCCATTTCCTACTGGATAGAGTTCACACTTCTGTGGTAATCAAGGCCCTAACTCTTGAGTGCAAGACTATATCTTATTTCACTCTTCCTCAGTACCTAGCACTGTTGTATTGCATGTGTACAAATATACAAAGTTAAAATAACATGGTGCTGCACTTAAGATCTACTGTGATTCTATGACTATAAAGGAAATAAGTGTATATATTTATATTATACACACAATATATGGATATATAGATATAAATATATACAGATGACTAAGTCTATATACACACATACATAAACACACACACATACACACATATACACACACATACACACACACACATCTCTAATTTCATTGATTTAGAAAATTCTTGGTAAGAAAACATATACATATATATATATATATATATATATACACATATACATATACATTGATGATCAAGTCTATATATACTCCTACATACATACACATCTGTGATTTCATTGGTTTAGAGAATTCTTGGTGAGAAAACATTCTCTACCAGCATAGATTAACACCCATTCTGTAACTAACAAAATTCTTCCTAGGATCATTGAATTGTTCAGTGATCTGCTCAGATCAGTAGTCAGTGTCCAAGGAGGGATTTGAATCCAGATCTCTCCTGATATGACTGCTAATATTCCCTGTACCATGATGCCTCTCATTCGGAGGTATTTTGTCAGCTATTATGTCACTTATTAGAAGCATCTTGGTGACTCAGTGGATAGACCACTGGATCTGCAGTCAGGAAGACCTGAGTTTAAATCTGACTTCAAAAACTTTCTGGGAAAGTCACTTGACTTCTGTTTAATCCACTGGAGAAGAAAAGGGCAAACTACTCCAATATCCTTGCTAAGAAAATCCCCTGGACAGTCCATGAGTCCATGGAATCACCAAGAGTCTAATATAACTCAACAACCTCAACAACAACGTCACCTACTTAGTCACCAAGGTTGGAATTGATTTTTACATTCTGAATATTAACATGATCTGTAAGACATCTCCTATGAAGTAGGAAGAGTAGAAAAAGGAAACCAAGAAAGGTTAAGTCATTTGTCCAATGTAGTAACTGGAATTAGAATCTCCTTTCACTACAATCTGTAAACAGATCATGGAATGCTTCTGACTCAGCAAAATAACTTGGTAGAAGGAACTAGAAAGCCAAAATAAACTCAAAAGACAGGTGGGAAATACAATCCCTGACCACAGAATGAGGCACACCAGGCTTCCTAGTGCATTGATGTCTGTTCCTGAGCCCTAAAACCTAAGATTTAGAACTAGAAGAGGTCTTAGAGACCATCTAAGCCAATTGCTTCATTTTTGCAGAAAAGGAAACTGAGGACCAGTGCAATTGAATGACTTTTTATTCCTCAATATTTTGCAGATGAAAAAATTAAGAATAAAAAGTGAAGCGAGTTGTTCAACTTCTAATTTACACATTGTTGGACACAGTCATCAAGTGATAAAACTGGACCTTGAACTCAGGTGTTGAATGTTCTTTTCACCACTCCACAATGTTCCTCCCAATTTGTGACAGCCTTGGAAGTTCCTGGGATCCTCTGCAGGGTTGAGAGGAGACAGGGATGATGAATAGTGAAGAAAACTAACCTCATCTATCTCCCCATTTTAGTTCAGCCATGTTGAGGCCTATGCAAAATTATAATCCATTAGGGCCCAGGTCTGAGAAGAATAAAGCTGGGCAAACCTGAATTTCAACCTGAGACAGAAAACACAGCTTTCAGGCCTGATGGGGCGATCCTTCCCCAGGATGCCGACAGACTCATCATCCTTCCAGCGGGATGTGGAGTGTGAGAACTGAGGTGGGAGGCTTCCCAGGCTGGTAAACATTTTTTGTGGGCCTGATCGATTTTTTGAACCTTGTAGACAAGGTTCAAATAACCCTGCTGCAGCTTGAAGCCTGTTATTAAGGAGGCTCTGCCTCCAGGGTGTCTGCCTTCATCCCCCAAACCACACTACCTCCTCAGTCTGTCTGTTCCTGAGATGCCTGGAGATTACATAGGAGAGGGCGGAGGAGGCTGACAAGGGGTTGTCCCTGGGGCCCCCTGTTTGAAGGCAGGAGGAACTGGGGAACAGCAGACTGACTGGCAATATTAGCAAGGTTGGATGAACCCTGAGTGCCCTCCTCAGCCCACGCTTTGCCCAGCCCTGGCTGACCTTCTGTAGAAGGTGCAAGCAGGTCACCACCACTAGTACTAATGATCATAATTACTACCCCTCATCCTTCTCTCAGAAGTGTCTGAGACAGAATACTTTACTACCTCCCCGGAGAAAGGCAAGAGGTAAATGAAGTAAACCGAGGCAAAAAAGAAGGGGGTAGAGGAGAATGTGATAGAGACACTGATGGCCTTCTTCCTATTCCCAGTATTTTTGTCAAAAGAAGTAAGCACAAATGGAATTACATTTAGAAGAATGGGATCTGTGAAAACAAAAAACAAAAAAACAAAATTACACCTAGACTGAGTCAGGAGATAGGTTCTTGTCCAGGCTTTGCTACTGACTCACTTCATGACTTCATGATAGAATCAGAGAATTTTTCAGAACTGTAGCAATCGTGTTTTCTAACCACTTCATTTTATGGTTAAGGAAATTGTCCAAGGTAACACTGGTAGGAAATTACAGATATGGGATTCAAATACAGTGTCTTGGACTTCAAATCTGGGACTGACTCTGGAGTCTAAGGATATGGATTCAAATTTTACCATTGATGTGATCTTGGATAAGTCATTTAGCTTTCTTTTCTTTTCTTTTCTTTTCTTTTTTCATCTATAAGAAGACAGGATTAAAGTAGATGGCTTCTGAGGTCCCTTCCAGTTCCAGATCATCATAATCATCTCATTGCTGCCTTCAGATATGTTCAAGAAATATCAATATGGAAGAGGAAAGAGCTAAAACAGGTGAATGGATATTACAAGGAAAAAAAATTTAGGCTCTCATTTGAAACTATGCCCAAAGGGCTATCAAACTGTGCATACCCTTTGATTCAGCAGTCTTCCTACTGAGTCTGTATCCCAAAGAGATCAATAAAAAGGAAAAAAGATCCACATGTGCAAAAATGTTTGCAGCAACTCTTTTTGTAGTGGCAAGGAACTGGAGACAGAATGGATGTCTGCCAGTTGGAGAATGGATGAAAAAGTTATGCTATATGAATGTAATGGAATATTATTGTTAAACTGATGCAAAGTGAAATGAGCAGAACCAGGAGATCGTTATGCATGGCAACAACAAGATTATATGACAATCAATTCTGATAGACGTGGTTCTCTTCAACATTGAATTGATTCAGACCAGTTCCAATTGTTCAGTGATGGAGAGAGCCATCTACACTCAGGGAGAGGGCTATGGGAATTGGGTGTGGACCACAACATAGCATTTTTACTCTTTCTGTTGTTTGCTTGCATTTTTGTTTTCTCCTCAGGTTTTTATTTTCTTTCTAGATTGGATTTTATTGTGCAGCAAGATAACTGTATGGATACATCTACATATATTGGATTTAACATATATTTTAACATGTATTGGACTACCTGTCATCTAAGGGAGGGAGTGGGAGAAAGGAGGGGAAAATTTGGAACAGATGGTTTTGCAAGGGACAGTGTTGAAAAATTACCCATGCTTTTGTAAATTACCCATGTTTTATAATTAAAAAAAAGAAAGAAACAATCAGCAAGATGATTTAAGAAAGGCCTGAAGAGATTTACATGAACTGATTCTAAGTGAAATGAGTAGAACCAAGAGAACATTGTATACAGCAAGAAGATTATAGGATGATCAACTGTGATGAATTTAGCCTTTTTTTTTTTTTTTTTTTTTTTTTAACAAAAGGGTATTCCAATAGACTTGGATAGAGAGAGCCATCTGCATCTAGAGAGAAGACTATGGGGACTGATTGTGGATCACAACATAGTATTTTCACTTTTTTTGTTGTTGTTGTTTTGCTTGCCTTTTTTTCTTTCTCATTTTTCTTTTCCTTTTTGATCTGATTTTTCTTGTATAACATGACAAATGTGAAGTTATGTTGGAGGAAAAAAAGAAAAATTTAGACTCGGGATTAAAAGGAAGAATTTTCTTGTAGATCTTTTCAAGAAGATAACGTGACAAGGGAGTGTATCTCCCATCACTGGAGTTACTCAGGCAGAAGCTAAATAACAGTGGGAAATGCGTAAAGATGATTGCTATGAGGGAAGAGGTTAGCGTGGATGGCCCCTAAGGCACCTTTTTCCTTGAGATTCTGTAATTCTAGGCTTTTTGGCAAGCCACTTCTTTCAGGGGAAAGTTTACAACGAGAAGTTGGACTAAATGAGGTGTTTTTGTATGTCATGTACCCTCTTGGACAATTGGTGAAGCCTCTGGACACCATCTCAGAATAATGTTTTGAGATGTATAAGATAAAATAAATGGGATTATGAGAGAAACCAATGATATTGAAATAGTTTGTCATATTTCTACCTGTTAGTCTCTATTTCCTAAATCTATTTATCTGTTTTGAAATGCATAAAGCAAAATTAAAAGGATTATAAAGGAAACTATATTGAAATAGCTTATTATTTATTTACCTTTTTCAAGGATTCTAGTTTAAGAATCCCTATATTAGATGGTTAAGATCCCTACTGGACAACTGGGTGGATAAAATACTAAGATTGGAGTCAGGAAGACAGTATTCAAATCTGTCCTGATACACTTACTAGCTGTGTGTCCCTGGGCAAGTCACTTAACTGTTTACTTTAGTTTTTTCATCTTTAAAAAAATCTGTAACCATTCCAATATCTTTGCCAAAATAAACCCCAAACAGGGTCATAAGGAATCAGAACACAACTGAAAAAAACTCAACAATAACAAAATATTCTGTAGCTCTGAGATTCTATATTCTAATATAAGTCCAGTTCTAACAGTCTATATTTAAAGATCTAGTTCTGATGTTCTTGAGAACCAAAGTTCTACAAGGTAGGAGAAATTGAGGGAGGCTTAGTTTCCGAGGGACAAGAACAACTTAATCCCTGTTTCCAGTCTTCTATAACCTCCTGTGATATTTTTTTTACTCCAGGTTATTGCTAGCCTTTGGCCCCAAATGCTCTTTGGGAATTTGGAGAAAGAGGAAGAAGACCCTGATCTTAATAGACCAACACCACATTTTTTAAAGAACCTCCCAGACAGCTTTCACCTTGCCCTCCTCCTTCCTCCCCCAACCATGGTTTAGCACAATGAGAAGTTCTGCAGACCATCCACCAGCCTTGGAGGGAGCTGAAGGGAAGCTGAGACCTTCATGGCACCTTGCCTGCTGCCAGGAGGCAGCTCATCATGTGTGGTCCCATGGTTCTCAGCAGTGGTGCCAGCCCTCCCCACAACAGGATTCTTTGCTGGAGTCTCTTTGTGAGGGAGGTCTCTGGGAGGGCAGCCTGGGGAACTCAAGTCTGGGCACTGTTTCTTCCAGCTCCTCTGGGTGAGGAAATGTAACTGGTCTTTCCACCCCAGCCAAGGGTGAGACACATTTTCTCCATCACTTCATACCTGGACTGCTGCAGTGATAATAATAACAACAAATCCTATTAAATTTTGCAAAGTACTATCAACAAAATGACCTTGCAGGTAGGTCATTCTCTACCTCCATTGCGCAGGTAGAGAAACTGAAGTTCAGAGAAGTGGCTTGTTAAAGTCATTAAGTCCCAAACAGTAAGAGTTAGAGGGAGAAACTAAGTACAAGGCTCCTGACTTAAAATTTAAAATTTTTCTATTTTCTATTATATTTCCCTATACTGTGGTAAGGGCAGGTAAGTAGATAAAGAGTCACAGAGACCTCAGTTCAAATCAAAGCTTACTAGCTGGATGACACTGGACAAGATCTGTTTCCTCATCTGTAAAATGAGCTGGATACAAAAAGTCGAATATGACTGAAACAACTGAACAACAAGATATCGTGGAGTGTTAGAATACTAATGGTCTTCAACCAGTATTCATTAATTACCTACCAGGCAACAGGTATTGAGTTAGATGCTGTGACTTGCCTCCAGTATCTGGCTTAGTAAAACTCCCTCCCTGACTTTCCTCCTTCCACTGAAGGAAAAAACATTTTTAACCAGTCAACAAATATTTATTAAGCATTTACTCCATGCTGGGGATTATGCTTGTTGGCTATAAAGACAGAGAAAGAGAATTATGTGTGAAGCAGTTATTTTAAGTTTGCTTTTTAAAACATATATTATGTACTATATAATAAATTCAACACATTAGTGCCAAAGCTTCTACTTTTCTGTGTATTTTAAAATGCCTCATTGATCCTCTTTCCTATTTTAGACATAACTTACTTCTCCCTTCTTCTTAACTTATTATTTTTAATATTCATTTAGTATTTTGTCTATACTGTTTTGTATTATTGTCCAGGATCATCATCATCATCATTACCATAACCATAACCACATGTTGGTTATATAAAAATTAAAAATTTAAATAAATAATGTAATATAAATGAAATAAATATAAACCCATCTTTTTGTGTTTTAATCTTTCAATCTTGTCTAGGCTAACATAGAGGTAGGTTTCAAACTTGATTTCTCTGATTCGAGGACCATCGTTCTTTCCATAGTACCTTAATCCCACCTGGGAGGTGTCATCTCTGATATAAAGTTCCTTGAGGGGAGGGATCATTTAATTTGTTTTCACATCCTTTAGTATCTAGCTGGCATATGTTAGGCTCTTAATAAACATGGATTGAATCTAAACCCGGAGAGAGGACTGTGGGAAATGAGTGTGGATTACAACATAACATTCTTGTTCTTTTTGTTGTTGTTCACCTGCATTTTGTTTTCTTATTCATTTTCTTTCCATTTTTTACCTGATTTTTCTTGTGCAGCAAGATAATTGTATTAATATGTTTATATATATTCAATTTAACATATATTTTAACATGTTTAATATATATTGGATTGTTTGCCATCTAGGGGAGGGGATGGAGGGAAGGAGGGGAAAATTTGGAACACAAGGCTATGCAAGGGTCAATGTTGAAAAATTATCTGTGCATATGTTTTGAAAATAAAAAGCTTTAATTAAAAAATAAAAAATAAAAATATGGGTTGATTGATAATCTTTACAAACAAAACTTTACTGAATAATTACAGGAAAAGTTATATATCATTCATTCAAATCTATTATCTACTATGTACAAAGCATTGTAGTAGGCATCAGGAAGTATATTAGATATAGTAACATGTAAATGAGACATGGCTTCTGACACTTGCTATCATTTAAGGAGAATAATATATAAACACGGGTAGCTCTAATACATATAATTGCATTGTAAATGCATTAGAGAATTCAAGAATATGATGCTATGGAATTTCAGGGGAGAAAGTCATTGCTGATTTTTTAGGGGAATGGAGAATGGCAGTAAAATCTTCCTGGAGAAGAGTGAATTTGAGTTGGACTTTTAAGGATGGGTAGGATTAGAACAGGTGAGGAGAAAGAGGAAGAGGAGAAAAAGAAGGAGAGAGGACAAAAGTAGGCAAAAGGAACAGCTTGACTAAAGGCAAAAAGCATAAGACTGAAGAATTTGAGATGAAGGATAGGGAGGAGGAGGAGGAGGAGAAGGAGGAGAATTTTGTACTTTGGCTGGAATATAAAATGTATGAAGGACAATAATAGGAGATAATGTTAAAAAAAAAAAAAAGAGAGGCACCAAATTGTGAAAATCAATTAATGCCATGTGGCTAAAGAAGGTTGAAGTGTTTTGGCAGTCAAATTTATATGAGGAATTATTTGATCTTTTCTTCATTCTCCTCTGAATCCTGTATTCTGGGTGAGCCTGTGACATGCTGTTCCCATTTGTCTCTAAATCTTCTCAACTGAAGAATGGAAGTGGGCTGAAGCAAGGGATATACAATTCGCCAAAGATAATGAGCCTTTCTGGGGCTAAGGCTTTCTTTCAAAAGCTACTTCTTAAATCAAAAAGCCTTGATGACATGCTGGTGACATCTCAGGCACATTTTGGATGGAGGGACTAAAAGAACTAAAGGAAGCATGTGACCCCCAGGAGCACTAAAACATGCCTTGTCAGAGAGTAGAAAGAGACCTCAGAGATCATTCAATATAACGTATTGATCAAGAATTTCTTTGTCTGACAAATAGTCAACCAACCTCTTCTTGAAGACTTCCAATGACATGATATTCATTTCCTGAGACTGCCCTTTCCACTTTTGCATAGCTCTGATTATTAGGAAGTTTTTCCTTAGATTGAGCCAAAAACTACAACTTTCAACACCTGTTTCTACATTTGCCCTCTGAGGCTGAGTAGGGCCAGACTAATCCTTCTCCCATTTGTAGTCCCTCAGACATTTGATGACATGAATGATGCCCTTCCCTCACCTTTAGGCTAAAAATCCTCTCCTGTTACAATGGATTGTTGTATGGTGTGGTTTCTGGTTCCTTGACCATCCTAAGATTTTCTCTAGATTTGTTTCTATTTGTCTTTATCATCCAGCCAATAAGGTCCAATCTTGCTACCTGTAAGGATTTCAAAGGAAACACTCCTTGAAATTCTAAAAAACACTAATGGGAACCACTTGAATGCTATTCAAATTCAACACACTACTTAGTCCAACAGGAAGTGTGTGAATCTTTCCCTTATTATCCCCCATCCCCATCTTGAATACTGGCTGATTCTTTGGTCTTGATCATTTGGGAGGAGTTGTGAGTTGTTCTTAGTGGAGAAACCGACCAGAGCTGATATGAGAGGTTTTAAAATGGGGTCTGGGGGATGGGAAACATTTCACTCATTAGGGACTTTGAAATGGAAGCTGGATGACCAAGGAGCTGTTGTAGAGGAGATTCCCACTCAAGTACAAATACTGAGAATCAGATCATATCTATATTTCATATCATATCTGTACTTTCTTTCCAGTTCTAATATTCTACATGTTATGTTGCAAGGTACTAACACCCTTTATAATCTGTTATAAGGCTCCTTCCATCTTTAATATCCTGTTCTAATATTTTTTTTTGATTCTGAGTCCTTCTTCCAACATTTGATATTCTATGCCTTTGCAATTCTATTCTGAGGTCTCTTTTGATATTCTGTTTTGCAAGGCCTCTTTTAACTGTGACATTCTGTTGTCTAATGTCCCTACCAGTTCTAACAGTCTGTGTTCTATCTTCTAAGAATCCTTTTAGCTCTGACATTCTATGATTCCATATGCAAACCATTCCTCAGAATCCAGGGTTGCTCTGTAAATCTGATGAGTCACCAAGTTAAATGCATCCGATGGCCCCTGTTATCTTGTTTGAAGCTCTTTATCTCTTCTGAACAAAAATTCTGATTGCACAAGTTCCAGGCCCAAACCCAAGAAAAAACTTTGCCTGGGATTTTTATCTCTCTGGGACTTATAATGATCCAGCCTCTTGCCCACTGCTGGCTAAATGGGGAGATGGGCACGCTAATTCTCCCCACCCAGCCAGACCACAGAGTAGAGTGCCTGGGCAAAGGGGAAAGGAAGGGCGGGAAGTGGCAAGGAACCAGTCAAACCCCTTTGAGGAGGTTTCTGAAGGAGCTTTAAGAGCTGAGTAAATGAGAACAGGAGGCGTCCATAAAAGGGGGAGGTAGTGAGGAATAATTTAATTAGACTATATTATAGGGAATTTCCAGTTCATGCCCAATCAGGCTGGGGAGGATAATTGGATCCCACAATTATTACTCAGATCACTTCCCAGTTACCAGACTCAGCCGCTGACAAACAGGATAACTTCATGGTCTGCGGCTCTCCAGGGCTGTAAGGTTTGGCAGCAGCAGATATTGCTCTTCTGAGCCTCCCCATCACCAAGGGGGATGTTCAAAGGTCTTTAGCCTGCCAGTTGGGGTCATCCAGAGAGTAGGAGCATACAGAATACTTCCTAGAGGCAGAACCACAGTCAATCCTAGAAGTACAGAGATGCTCATTAAGAGTTTAGATGGATCCTCAGGGAATAATCTAATTCAATTCCTCTCACAAGGCAGATGAGAAAATTGAGTCCAGAGAATGTAAGATACTTGTCTGAGATCACATAGCCAGTTAGTGCATCCTGACTCTCAGGTCAAGTATCTTTTCATTGCACCACATACTTTCAGAATTCTCCCTCTCCTTCCCCCCAAAATAGTTACCCAGACTCCAAACATAATAGCTGATTTATGCTTCTTGGGTGAGTAAGTGGCAAGAATAAATTATTCCCATTTTCCAGATCCAGAATTAAGTTCTAGAGGAAAGAAAGATATAGGTAAATGGAGAAAGTGAGGTCAGAATTTCAATAATCTGACAATCAATTCAAACTGCTCTCAGCAATTCATATGATTTTGTAGATGTTTTTATTTAATTTAACACATACTGAAAATTTGCCTACTATGTGTTAAGCACTGAGTTTAATGAAGGGGATAAAAAGGGGAAAAGAACTTCTTCTTTTCCCTTAAGCAGTTTCTATTTATGGAGGAGGTGTGACATATGCACTAATAAGTAAGATTCTAAAGTGGGATGGGGCACAGGAGAGATTTATACAGACTGGGAAAAATTGAAGACAGAGAGATCTCTGAGTGGATCAGGGAAGATTTTTTTCAGCAACAGGATAGGGAAAGTGGGAAATGGAGGGGGGGGGGGGGGGGGGAGGAGTTCAGTGAACCTTTATGGAAGAGAAAATGTCAGCGGAAGGAGAAAAGAAAGGCGTTATGTTCCAGGTATAGTGAAAAACCTGTACAAAAGTATGAAGGTAGGAGAGAGCATAATAAAACTAGGGAATCTTTGGTCTAGTTTTGTACATGAAGAGTATGAATGAAGCAAGAAAAGCTGTGAGGGAGGTAGACATTTGTGTTGTAAAGAATCACAGATAAAACTAGAAGGGATGTCACCAGGCCAATCCTCCCCTTCATTTTATAGATGAGCAAACTGGGAAGGGAAGTTGAGGAATGATCAGGGTCTCATAGGTATTACAAACCCAGGTCTAATATTCTTTCCATTATACCACACTGCTTCCTATTAGGATGTCCAGTATTTTCAGGTCAAGGACTGTGTTTTATATAACTTTGTATTCCTCATGCTCTTAACATAGGGCCTTGGATACTGTGCCAAATAGATGCTCAATAAAGATTTACTGAAGAAGGAAGGAATGAAAGCAGTGATCAGTTGCCATGAGATCCAGAGTGGAAAGGAGGTTGCAGACAGGGACATGGTCTGCCTCTTGAGTACAGAAGAATTAGCCATAGATTGGCTCACAGAGCCCACAGCACAGTGACTCAGTTTGCTTATGAAGGGAATTTGCAGAGAGAATGGAAAAGAAAAGGCCAGGAGTGACTAGCAACAGCGTGAGTCCCTGGATGTTGGGCTCATGGTCAGGCCTCCTGGGAATAGTCGTGATCAGCAATCCAGCTTTTTGCCTAGCATTTTGCAAGACATTGTCATGGGGTCAAGGAGTCTGAGGAAGGCTAGATGGAGAGACAGAATTGGCTTATGACCTATCTTTGGAAACAATAAGTATTACAAACTCTAGCTCACAGGACTATTGTGAGCACAACACTTTGTAAACCTATAGAAACCTTAACTCTTATGGCTTTTAATCCTAGAAGGGAGATGAGTCAGTCAACAAACATTTGTTAAGGGTATATATACTTTGTATTAGGCTCTGTGCTAAGCACTGGGGATAAAAAGAAAGACAAAAAACCAGCATGTATGTCAGTGATAGTTTTCATCTTATCAATCTACTAGGGGTTCTTAACCTAAATAAATTATAACTATTTCAAGATAATCAATTTTCCTTGTAATCCTATGTATCTATTTGATTGATCGCATGTAAAAACCTCATTCTGAGAAGGGTTACACAGGCTTCACAAGACTGATGGAGAGGTCCATGACACAGAAAAAGTTAAGAACCTCTGATTAGATGCACACCAAACATAGATTTTTAATCAAGGGGTTACTAACTATTCACAGCTGGGATGCCTGTTCTATTAAAAGCATTAGGAAGGAAAATCTGGGAGGGAGATTATTGGTTGACTTTCGTATTTACAGCAACCAAATCTTGTGCTAGAGAACACTGCTGCCTGATGACCCATCAGTTACCACCCACCCATCCCCACCTCCCACCCCTTCCTCATTTCTCAAATAAGGACATTGGATGAGGGGGCCTCTGAAGTCCATTCCAGCTCTTTATTGATGGGATCCTATAATCTAGAAAATCTATCTATCAATAAGCATTTATTAAACATTTACTCTATACCAGGCACCACTCAGACCTGAAAGGAAGATCTATCATTTTACCGAAGAGGGAACAGAAAAGGAAATGACTTGCTCAGGATCAGCAGCTGCTTCTGACCCTCCCATCACCTCAAGGCCAGATTATTGCAAAAGCTTCTCAACTGACCTTCCCTGCTTATGGTTACCAAAGCAATTTTCCTTAAACATTGACCTGACCATATGACTCTCTTACTGAACCATCTCTAGTGGCTTCCTGCTTGCCTCTAGGATGAAACATAAACTCTGTTTAGCTTTTAAAACTCTTCACAATCTGGCTCCAACTTATCTTTCAAGCCTCGCTGGACATTCCTGTCTCTCCTGCATTAGCTTTTTCTCTGTTTCTGACACACACACTGCTCTATTTTCTTCTGTGCAATTGCTCTGCCCATCCATCCCCCTCGACTAGAGTTCTTTCTTACTTTTCCCTCTTAGAGACCCTCTCTTCTTCTCAGATGCAGCTCAGACTTCACTGACTGATTCTCCATCTATTGGTGTCTTCCCAAGCCTCCTTGTATATACATATACAATGTAATACATATATAACATATGTATACATTGTATATACATATATACATTTATTTATATTTTATAACTTTATATTTGGCTGTACATATTTCATATGTGCTTGTTTATTGCATTAGATTGGAAGCTCCTTGAAAGTAAGGATTATTTCATTCTTTGTACTTGTAGCTCTATTACTGGCCAGAACCAGGCACATAGTAGGCAATCAATAAATACTTATTGAATAATTGATTGGCCGGAATCCAGGTGGTCTGCCTCTAACACATACCCTTCTTGCCTCCCCATCTCCCATCCTGTCCAAATATTCTTTCCATTATACCATAGATCCAGATATATGCACAGGCATCATTCAGTGCTTTGTGTCTGTGCTTTAGAAAGGAAAATAGTTTTATAACTAGCTCCTTTGGCTCCTTGGTAACTGTAACTTCCTTGGCTAGGGTACAAGATGGGTCTACTTTAGATCATATTTCTTTCTGTAATGAATATATGAAAATAACCTGCCTAGAAATACATAAGATTTTCTCTCCCTCTCTTTCTGTCTCTCTCCCCACCTTCCTTCTCCTTCTCCTTCCTCTCCTCCTCCTCCTCCAGTTTTGTCATCATCATCATCATCATCATCATCATCATCGTCTTCTCCTTCTCCTCCTTCTCCTTTCTTCTTCTATCTCCTTTCCCCTCTCGTCCTCCACAGTCCCTTTGTTTGTCTGTTTCTTTTTATTCATCTGTATCTGTCTGATTGATCTTTCTGACTCAAGTTGTCAAGTTTATCTTCCTATAAAGCAAAGTTCTGATCATATTAACCTATGGTGCACCCCTCAACAACCCTATGCACATACATATTCATTTAATAAAATCTAGGGGTTTCCTATGACCTCAAGGATCAAATGTAAAATCCTTTTTGGCATTCAGAGTCCTTCACAACGTTCTATCTCCTACTTTTCCAGTTTTCTTGAATCTCCCTTGTCTCCATATACTCAACATTCCAGTGATACTGGCCTCCTTGTTGCTCCTCAAACATACACCCCATCTCCTAACTCTGTATTTTCATGGCTGTCTTTTATTCTTGGAATATCTCCCTTCGACTCTCCTACTCCTATAGCTTTCCTGACTTCTTTTCAGGTCTCATGTGAAAGTTCCACTTCTGCAAGAAGACTTTCCCAGTTCCAACTTATTCTCTTTCTCTTGTGTGTGTGTGTGAATGTGTGTGATTTTTTTTACATAGTTGTTTGTATGTTGTCTCATTTATTGGACTGTGAGCTCCTAAAAAGTTGTTTAGTTTAGTTTAGTTTTCATTTTTGCCTTTCTTTCATTGGACTCATGGCTTAGTTCAGCGTTTCAGACATATTAGGCACTTAATATTTTTTGATTTGATTCTCCCTGTATCTCTGTCTTTGTCTCTTTCATAAGCTTTTACACACACCTACCCCCCCCCCCCACACACACATATTTTTCCATTAAGGTCTTCCCCCAATGTCTCATTATAGTGCTGAAGTATATGCCTGGAAAAACCTGGACAGGGTACCAATACCATGCCAGGAAACTGAATTGCTGCCATTTGAAGTGTCTGAAGATCACCTGGTAGAATAAGGTACCTGACACTGAGATCCTTTCTCAAACTAAACTTCCAAACATTAAAACTCTATTGCAGAGAGCTGACCACATCGTTCAAATACCAAACGTATACTTGCCTAAAAGATTATTTTATGGAGATCTCACACAAGGCAAGACACTGAAATTAAGAAGAACTGGGAAAGTCTTCTGGCAGGAGTGGAACTTTTACATGAGACCTAAAGGAAGTCAGGAAAGCTATAGGAGTAGGAGATTAGACAAGAGACATTCCAAGCATGGAAGACAGCTATGAAAATACAGAGTTAGGAGACAGGGTGTGTGTTTGAGGAACAGCAAGGAGACCAATGTCTCTGGAATGCTGAGTATAATGGAGACAAGAGAGATGGTCAGAAAAAGTGATACAAGGACATCTCTGAAGATCTTTGGAATTATTTGTACGACATAGATGTGACTGGCACAGGACCACCCAGCATGGTGTGCTTTCATCAGAGACAGTGCTATGCTCTATGAGAAAAGCATCATTGAAGTAGCTCAAAAGAAATGTGAGATACACAGATTTAGAGAATCCACCCTCAATGTTCACAGGGACTATTCATGTCCAACACATTGTAGTGCATTCTGAGTTTATATTGGTTTGATCAGCTACGATCGGATACACACTAACATAGTGATATCATTTTGATTCTCTTGGAGAACAAAAGATGACAACCAACCAAAGTGCTGAAATAATCTATCTCTTCAAAGGTTGTGGCCAAAAGAACCAGAGTTTTGTCAAGTCCTACAAGCTAGAACGTCTTTGTGACAGACCTAGAGATAGACTGCATAATACCTGTCATCTGGATACCAGCTCAACCATGTTCACAGAGCTTCATTACCAGATAGTGGCAACTAAATAATGTTTTTTTTTGGCTACATTAAGTCAGAATTGTCTTCCAAGGTATGAAAGGGCTGCAGGTTGGATAAATGGAGGAAACATGGGTGAAATCATGAATCCTTTGAAATATTGATATAAACATACACATACACATGCACTCAGAGAGTACATAAATGTATGTGTTTACTTCTTGTTGTTTGTCATTCGTTCTTACTAAAAGACCATGATGTCAGGGAGGTCATGACATGCAGATGAGTTGGATTTAAGTGAGGGAAGGCTGTACAAAGTCACTTTCTCCTCCAGAGCCACCTGGGTCCAGTGGCTAGATAGAGATCAGGATGACTGGAGATGGCCTTTGATATAGTAGTAGACTTTGGTCTTTTTAAGCTAAAGTCTTTAAAAGTTTGACTGAAGTCAGAAAGTCTTCGGTTTGACTGAAGCAACAGCTGCTTTTAGTGATTAAGGCTAGGTGAATAAGTGAGTAAGGCAGAGAATAGTCTCTTAGTCAAAAAAGAAAAAAATCCAGTCTGGGTGAGGAAGACTCTCAGGGCTCCTGATCAAAACAGAAACAATTTCCATTTCCATTCACTCTGAGTCAATCGGGACCAATGACCAACTGGGATATAGCCTAGGACTTCTTGTTGACCAATCAATGAGAGCCAGAGTGATTTGAGTTTTAAGTCCTTTACAATACACCTTGGAATTTTCCCTGCCCTGTACAGCATCTTCTTCCCCTGTAAAACAAGAGGGTTGGTTAAGACTACATCAGTTCCAAGGATCACTTTTTCTAGCACTGACATAGTGTTCTATGGTTCCTTCCAGCTCTAACATTCTATCAGTGTATGTTCTAACATTACTTCTAGCACTAACATTTAATGTTTTATATTGTTTATGTTTTCTCTGTATATTCTAAGGCTCTTTCCACTATTAGTGGATACTATTAGTCTATGTTCTATGGTAATTTCTAGCTCTAACATTTTATATTTTATGTTCTATGGACACTTCCAGTTGTAAATTTAGCATTCTATGTTCTCTAATCACTTTTAGCTCTAATATTTTATATTTTATTTTGAGAATTTCCCAGATCTAGCATTCTATAGTCTTATGTTCTATTTCCTTCTGGCTCTACTAGGTTCTAAGGCTCTTTATGGTTCTAAAATTCTATGTTTTATATTCTAAGGTCTCTCATAGAACAAAATATTCTAGTACCGTGATCCTATGAACTTATGACAGATATATACACATGTATATAAATATATATCTACATGTATATTGTTATATATATATATATATATACACATATATATATAGTTATATATAATCTCATGCATGAGCAGCTTCCAAGGGAGTCAGTAATTGTGAGTGCAGCTATAATTACAAAGAAAGAGTCTCTCCTTGTTAGATCCCAGGGACTTCATCTCCATCATGGCTTTTCTTCCTTCCACAGCTCTGATATATAGATCTGGCATGATGAAACGTTTATTCCTACTAGGATTTAACAAAAAATCTCAAAGCTGAAATGTCCTCAAGAGAGATTATATGGTAACCTAACTTCAAATAGGTACCATGTCACAGAATCCCAAAATTTCAGAGTTGGAAGGACCTACCTTTGGGGTCACTTAGCATCAACTACATGTGTAGATTCTGAAAAAGAATTCCCACTGTACCTAACAAGTGATCATCTTGGCCTTGCCTGAAGACGTCCAATGAGTAGATACTTACTATCTCCTGAAACAGCCTGTTCCACTTTTGTATAGCTCTCATTGTTAGAAAGTTTTTCCTTCCATCATACTTAAATATGCTTCTTTGTACCTTTTTTCTCCTCCTAGATTTGCTTTTTGAGGCCAAACTCTATTACATGACAATTTTTCAAGTACTTAAAAGATACCTATCATGTCCCCCCCAGCTTTTCTCTGGGCTAACCATCCCCACTTCCTTCTATGGATAATTATATGGTCATATGGTAAGGACTTTAAGCCCTTCCCCATTCTGGTTGTTTACCTCTGGACAGTCTCCAGTTTATACATACGTTTCTTACAAGGTGCTGTTGAGACCCCTGGATATAGTCTTATCAGAGCAGAATTTAAAAGACTAGCCCATCCTAATTCCTGAAAATGATGCTTCTCAATGTAGAAGCCCCTTTGGCTTCATTGACTGCCACATTACATTGTTGACTTACATAAAATTTGTGGTTCACTAATACTTATAGATGTTTTCAGAAAAACTACTAATAATTTGTCCCCCAATCTGTACTTGGGAAGTTGGTGGGCTTTTTTTTCTTTTTTACCCAAGTGCAAAACCTTATATTTATCCCTATTAGATTTCATCTTGTTAGAGTCAGTCTAATATTTTATACTGTCAAACTCTATTTTGGATCCTGGTCCTATCTAGTTTGGAAAGATTACTTCTATTTTCACTTTAATATTCTACCCTGTCAAGTTGATTCTATCTAGTTTGGAGAGATAATTCCTAGCTTTGTGGCATCTGCATATTTGATAAAAATACCTAACAGTACAAGTCAAGTATATCTCTATATTGTCCACAAAAATAGTAGGAGCTACTTTAAGAAATGCTTTGCTAAAATCTAGTGAAATTATATCTAATGCATTCCCTCATCTAATGTTTTAGTAATACATTAAAAAAAAAAGAGGAAATAAGATTTGCCAGTATGAAATGTTCTTGATTAAGTCACACTGGAGTTCTCTGGGGTCATCACTTCCTTTCTAGAGTTCACTAGCAACATCTTTAATATAGAAATCAAAGTCAAGCTTACTGGTCTATTTTAGTATTCAGATTGATTTTTCTTCCCTTTTTTGAAAATCAGGATAATATCTATCCTTCTCTAATTTTGCAGTACCTCTCCTATTCATATGACTTTTTGAATATTACTCTGTGGTTATACCAGTCAGTTTATTCATTATCCAAAAATATAGTTCTCCTAGACTAGACAACTTGAATTCATGTACAGCAGCTAGGCCCTATTTTAATAACACCTTCCTTAACTGAGGTATCAAATTCCTAGCAGTCATTTTAATTATCTTTTCCAATCTAAAGGTCATTTTGTTGTCAGAAAAAACTAGCAAAATAAAAATTGAGTTACAACCCCCCTTTCTCTTTTGAATTATCATTGTCCCATCTACCACAAGTAGTGATCCAAAGGCTTTGCCTATTCCCTTTTCTCAGTATGCTTATAAGCATCCATTTTTTGTTGTTAATTTACTAGCTAACCTCTGCTCATTCTGAGCTTTAATATATCTTATTTATCCTTTTGTATCTATCCTCTGTTGCCTGCCCTCATGTTTCTTTTTTTTTTGTGTGTGTATACCTTTTAAAAATTGAAAATGTATAGTTAGTATAGTTAATGTATCCACATTGGTCTTTTCAGGTGATTCCTATTTCTCTTTTTCATTGGAAGATTTTTTTTTCTTGTGTCTTCAAAATTTCATTCGTAAAGTTCCTTTCCTTCCTTGTCCTACTTCCCTTGTAAAATTTTAGTCTTTGGAATTCTACTTATCTTTCTTCTGATCCCTTAGAAATCTGCTCTATCTAAATTGAGGGCACATGGAAAACTGTTGGGCTTTCCTCTTCTGTATAAGAAACTCCCAGAAGGAAAGTTCCTACTGTTTCCATTCCTGATTCTCCTTGCTTGTGAGACACAGATCCAGAAAAAAAATTCCCTTGTGTTTATTCTTCCACCTTTTGAAGGGGGAAATTATCATTAAAGGAAGTCAAGGAGTTATTGGGGCTCTGTTCTTGGCACAAAAGGCTATAACACAGCGAAGATGTCAACCAGCCAGCCTGCTTAAGCCAAAAGTTATAGAATTTTTATTCTTTTTTCTCTCCAGAATAACATTCACTGACAAATTCTGCCCACTAGTGAGCTCATCTCTTCTTTTTCCTCTCTCCCTCTTGAAACAAGCATCAATTTGCCAAACTGGAGCCCTTTCCTTTTTTACTTTCCAGGGGCATTTCCTATTAGGTATTCTCCATGTTTTCTGATTGGGCCTCTTATAGGAGGTCCACTCAAATTGAGCCTTGAAGGGAACTAAGGGCTCCAAGAAGTGGAAGTGAAGAGGGATAGCAAACAAGCTTCAAAAATATGGAGATTAGGGGATGGAATGACATATGTAGGCCAGTGCAGCTGGAATGTAGTTTGTTGTAGGTAAGGAAGAATATTGGATGTAAAGTCAATTTGCAAATGTTTAATGTCCCAGAACTATTAAAGACTTAACACTTTATTGATTAATTTTTAAGTAGCAGCTTTCTAAGGTTTGGCTTTGAGCTATCTATCCCTAACCTTCCATATCTGAAGGACCCATACTTTAATACTCTGACCTGCTCCCCTTTAAGCATTGGTTCCTTTGTCCTTCCTAATCTCCATCTTGACTTTCTGTTGTGACTATCCACTCAGTCTTTAATTTGACCACAATCTTGACTCTTTTGGTCCTGGTGGAAGATCTAGGAGCACAGACCTTGGAGCCCAGAGATCAGGGTTGGGCTAGATAACATCTAAGGTTCCTTCCAGTTCTGATGTTCCAAGTTCTATGGTCCCTTCTAGCTCTAACAATCTAACGTTCTATGTCCTGTTTTTGAAGGTCCCTTCCAGCTCTTACATTTCATGATTCTATAGCTTTTGCCAGAGGTTCAACCTAGCACCAGCTTGGAGCCATACGGAAAAGTCAGGCAGTTCCATACTTCAGCATCTTGCCTGAAAGACTGGAACTTACTATCTAGAGAGAAATAGGTGGGGAGGCCGCCAGAGCTGCTAACATACATCACTTCAAACACAAGTGAAGAAGTGCGATTTCATTAGTATGCAGAAATCTGCAAAGAAACCTCATCAGAGACAGCAATCGGGGAATGAGATTTGCATATCCAGAAGGAGCACAGCAGGCCTTTAATTTTTTGGCAATTACAAAATTAGCTTGGTCTCTGGTACCCACACTGAGCCACAAATTTATATTCTTGTTGAAAATGCTCTGCTCCCAAGACAGGCTGGCTTGATTTCATTGAACTGTTAGTCCTTCCCCTTCCTGTATAACCCAAGTTGAGAACTACATGACAGAAGAGCCATTTGGGGTAAAATTGAGAAGGTTAGAGTTTGTCTTCAAGACCTTATATTGTTTCCCAACTCCAATCTCTCCTGCTTTCATTCCAACTACAGGGCTACCATCTAATTTCTTTCTCCTCAGCCCAGGACTCACTTTGATTATTTCTTATATCAAAGCTCACTCTTCAGAAAGGGGAATCATTTGTGGCAACTGTCTTAGAACCCTGAGTTTGTTCTGATGGAATTCTTTTTTTTTTTTACTTAATAATATTTTATTTTTTTCTAGTTGCGTGTAAACATAGTTTTCAACATTCATTTTAGTAAGATTTCAAGTTCCAAACTTTTTTCTTTCTTCTTTCCCTTCTTCCTCTCCAAGACAGCAAGAAATTTGATACAGTCTATACATCAACAATCATTCTAAACTTGTTTCCATGTTAGTCATATTGTGAAAGAAAAAATCAAAGCAAAAGGGAAAAACTACAAAAACAAAACAAAGAAAAAGGTGAAAATAGTATACTTCAATCCATGTTCAGTCTTCACAGTTCTTTTTCTGGATGCTGATGGCATATTCTATCCCAAATCTGATGGGGTTCTTAAATTACAAAGCACTTCCTTTCATTAAGGCTCAGTGTCCCCATCAGGAAAAGTAAGGGGTTGGACTAGGCCAGGGGTTCTTAATCTTTTCTTGTGTGCATCATAGACATCTTTGATATTCTGATGAGGTTTATGGATTCCTTTCTCAGAATTATGCTTTTAAATTCATAAAATAAAATGCACAGATTACAATATATACAAAACTAGTTACCAAAATATTTTAAAATAAATTCAATTGTTTCCAAGTTAAGAATTCCTGGATTAGATGATGTCTGATATCTCTTTGTAACTTTAACACTCTGAGTTCTGTTTCCTTCCAATGCTTATGTTTTATATTCTTAGTTCTAAGTCCCTTAAGATTTTGATGTTCTATGCTCTACAGCTCCTTTCAGTTTTAATATTCAATGTTCTATGATGGATTATTTTCTATGGCGAGGATGGGGGTAGGGTTCTCTCTAGAGCTGTACATAATACTCAGAAGGCAGTGGACAAAGGTCCTCTCTATCTCCCATTTATTTGCCTGTGGGAATCCTACTCATACTTCAAGGTTCCTCTTCAGGTATATAGTCTGCCCCTAGATCAATCTTTCTGATTTGGCCTTTTGCACCAGAGAAACGTAAAAGGACTTGATTCTTTAGTAAAAGATTGAGCCTCTTCTCCAGGATTGGGGAGCAGATTTCACAGAATAGTCTTCACTTTAGAAGCCCAGCCTACTCCTCCCAAAGCTTCCCCCCCCCCATTCCCAGTTAATTGAAACCATTATTTCCAAGAGCTGCTTAACAACAAAAAATGTGTCTCGCTGACTGAGAGGCTGCAGCCCCCACATTATGGAAACCATCCGGCTTCCTGTCGGAAAGTTCTCCATTCCTTGTTCTGGGCCTGGAGAGTCAAGGAAGGGAAAATGAGGACAAAGTCCCAGGCTGTTCTTGGCCACAGGCTCGCACCGAGCCCTCCAGTCTAGGGCACAGAACCTCTGGGAATAGTCCTGCAACTTCAAAATAACTCCTTCCTAGGCAGTGTTCTTTGTGCCTTCTTTTTAAAAGCTTTTTTCAATCCCTTATCTTATTTCCCTAACAACTGAGGCCATCAGGATAAAGAGCCTGGGATTTTGGGATTCCGGAGCTAGAAGAAATCTCAGAGATCATCATTTCCAGTGATTCATTTTATACAGATGAAACAGAAGCCCAAAGAGACAGTTTGAGACAATTTTGGAGTCACAAATCTTGAATTCAAATTCTACCTCAAAAATTTACTGTGTTCTCCTGGACAAATCATTTATTTTCTCTGGACCTCAGTTTACTCATTTGTAAAAGAAAGGAATTGGACTAAATACCCTTTAAGTTCCCTTTTAGACTTAAATCTCTGTTCTTTTTGCAGGTAAGGGATAAGTAAGAGATAGAATGGTATGGTAAATTGAGAGCTGTCCTCCCAGGTAACTTTGTGGAAGTTACTCAAAAGATCATATATTTAGAAGTGGAAGGACTCTAGAAGCCAGCTTGTCTGCTACCACTCCCACATCTTCCCTTTTTACAGATGAGGAAATAGAGGTTTGGAAACTTAGGCACTTCTCAAGCAGTGTGATCCTAGGCAAGCCCATAACTGTCGATCTCAGTTTTCTTACCTGTAAAATGGAGATAATAGCTGTGGTACATACGTCACAGGGCTGTTGCAAAGACCAAAGAATGTGGAAAAAATAGAGATAGATCTTTGCAAGCCTTGCAGTGCTACATAGATGTGAGATGGTGATGATTATTGTTACTGTCATGTAGCAGAGATGGGATTGGGAGCCAAGTTTTCTGTGGCCAACATAAATCTCTATTGGATGGAGAAACTGAGGCTCAAGTTTCAGAAAGAACCCATTTGGGTAGAGTTAGCTAGTTAGTTAGAGTTGGATTCTCCTTCATTCTCATTATGAGAATCAGAACCTTGAGCCAGATTTCCAGGGAGGGAGGGAGACAGAGCTGGTGGGTGGAAGAAAAGGGGAACAAGGCTGGAGGGGGAGAGGGACAGAGCTGGATGGGGAGGGGGACAAGGCTAGTAAGGGAGGAGGAGGGGGCAGGACTGGTGGGGGGAGAGAGGAGGAGACAGGGCTGGTGATGGAGGGGAGGGGGACAGGGCTGGTTTTGGAGGGGAGGGGGACAGAGTTGGTGGATATATATACACATACATCCTTACATGTGTGTGTATGTTTTTTTTTCCTTCTACTGAACTGAGTGTTAACCTGAAACCCCTTTCACTTTCAACCTCTGCTTTTCCTGCCATGACCATGAGAACCCACTGAATATTTGTTGTTTTCCCATGCAATTTAATTTCTACTGATGAGGATCCAAGGCTATTATTCTGAATACCAGTAGCTTGGCCCCAAATGGAAAGGGTTAGGCAGGATGGGGAGATTGAATCTCAAAAACAATCTTTTCAAATAATCAGCAAATCTCACCAAGCTTCTTCTCTGTGCCCAGCCCCATGCTCATGATGTGGTGTGGGGGAAAGGAATAATGACTTTCATAAGTTCCTGATTATTGTTTTATGGTTCAGACTCTGCCCAACTCTTCCTCTGAGGCTTTATCTTATACTGGAGATGGCATGATGGCTGGTGCATAATAGGTGCTTAATAAATGTTTGTTGATTGATTTGTTTTGGGGGATCTGACAGTGCTGCACAATCTCTACAAGTGTTATGTAGCCGGCAAGGCTTGGCCTATGATCCCTTGTCCTAGAACCAGCCTGGCTAAGAGCAGAGAAACTCATCTCCAGAAGGTTTGACATGAGGTGATAGATTTATATTATTCTCCTCCCCCTCTCCCACCACAGTTCCTCCTAATTTCTCTACTTTGAAAGCACAGAGATCTTTTCAGCTTCCCATGTTCTTAATCTCAGAGTAATCCTCCAGTCCTTATTTTCATTAACCCCCATATCCAATTAGTTACTGAGTCTTATGGATTCTAGTCCTCAATATCTCCAGTATCCACTTCCCTCTTTCATCACATAACATCCTCATCCAGAACCTCTTTGTCTTTTTGATAAACCTAAATAGTTTATTTGATGGTCTCCTCAAAAGTCTTCTAATTATTCCCCTATCTCAAATCTCTTTCCTTTCCACTCCAACCTCCACACAAAGGCCAAATTGACATTCCTAAAGCCATAGTTTAACTATGTCATTCACCTGCTCAAGAAGCTTCAGGGACTCTCCATTGCCCTTGAAATCAGATTCAAACTTCTCTGCTTTAAAAGGCTTTAAATGCCACCTTTAGCCTTTCTTATCAGGCTGATAACATATTATTCCCTCTTATTTGCTCTTTGCAAAGTTAAATCCAGAATTTCATCTTCTACATATGTACCTTTGTGAGTCTGGAATGCGCTTTCCTCTCCTGTCACAAATACCACCTTCTTCTGATTCCAGTTTTTAGTGTCATCCCCCTTCCTCCTCCTGCTCTCCCTCATCTGCTCTGTGTATTTATTTATTTATTCAAAACAATATGGGTTAAATTGTCCCATGGGGTGACTTGTCCAGGATCACACAACTAGTGTCAAATATCTGAGGACATATCTGAACTCAGGTTCTCCTGACTCCAGGCTGGTGCTCTATCCACTAGATCACCTCACTTCTCCGTGTATATTTATTTTCTAGCTATCTTGTCTGTACTTATCTGTGAATATATTGTTTCTCCCTAGTAGAATGTAAATGGCTTGAGAAAGAAACAGACTTTTTCACTTTTGAGTTTGTTTTTCTTATCTCTTAGCATGGTACTTCACTCGTTGTAGTTGATTAATAAATGTTATTATTAATATAGGCCAATAAATGTAATAAGTTGTTAATTAATTGATTCACCTTTCCTCCACTCCCACCTCACATATCACACAGCAGAACATAAAGACTTTCTATTACTAAGATATGGAATGACTGTCATCTATCAGTGGAAGTAGTGTTTACAGAGACAAAATCACAGATCTTTGAGTAGTAAAGTATTAAGGTTTGAAAATACTCATCACATTATATTTGATATATATTTTGCTATATAATATGTTTGATGGGGGGGTTTAGAAAGATGAAACAAGGCCCAATTCCTTTTCTCAAGGACCTTCTAGAACTGAGAGGCAAGAGAACTATTAAAAAGTTAATCTACTATGAACAATTTTCAGATGAAGAAATTAAAAACATTTATAGTCATATGAAAAAATGCTCTAAATCATTATTGATCAGAAAAATGAAAATTAAGATCACTCTGTGGTATACTATGCACCTCTCAGATTGGCCAAGATGACAGGAAAAGATAAAGAAGAATGTTGGAGGGGATGTGGGAAAACTGAGAGACTGGTACATTGTTGGTGGAATTGTGAAATGATACAACCATTCTAGAGAGCAATTTGGAACTATGCCCAAAAGGAACTATGAATACCCTTTGATCCAACAGTGTCTCTACTGGGTCTGTATACCAAAGAGATCATAAAAAAGGGAAAAGGACCTACATGTGCAAAAATGTTTGTGGCAGCCCTTTTTGTAGTGGCAAGAAACTGGAAAGTGAGGGTTGCCCCTCAATTGGAGAATGGCTGAATAAGTTATGGTATATGAATGTTATGGAATATTATTGTTCTGTAAAAAATGATCAGCAGGATGATTTCAGAAAGATCTTAGAGATTTTAGAGAGACTTACACGAACTGATGCTAAGTGAATTGAGTAAAACCAAGAGAACAATACATATCAACAACAAGATTATGTGATGATCAATTCTGATAGATGTGGCTCTTTTCAACAAGGAGGTATATTCAGGCCAATTCCAATACATTTGTGATGAAGAGAACCATTTGCATCCAGAAAAAGCACTGTGAGAACTGAATGGGATTACAACATAGTATTTTCACATTTTTGTTGTTGTTGTTTGTTTGCTTTTTTTCTCATTTTTTCCCCTTTTTGATCTGATTTTTCTTGTGCAGTATGATAATTGTGGAAATATGTATAGAGGAATTGCATATGTTTAACATATTGGATTATTTGCCATCTTGGGGAGGGGGGAGAAGGAAGGGGAAAAATTGGAACACAGTGGTTTTTGCAGGGGTGAATGTTAAAAATCAACTATGCATATGTTTTGAAAATAAAAAGATTTAATCAAAAGAAAAATACTACAAGCCAATTTTCAAAAAAAAGTTAATCCACATAGGAATGTGATAAATGCCTAATGAGTGATACTATACCTATCCCTGTGGAGGGAGGTTGACTCAATGATTTTTAAAGTCCTTTTAATTCTCAGTGTCTATGAATCAGAATGTTCTAACCCTAGACTGTGGTAAGTCCCAAAATTGCTGGGGTTGGGTAGAAAAGGGAATGGGGGACTATAAGAATGAGGAATTGGGTGACTCTTCTAACTGGTGCTAAAAAGTCCTGAGCTATTTGATTCCAAGGAGCTCCAGCATGAGCAAGAGTCACATCTCGATAAAGCTGTATTGACAGATGTTGAAGATAAATTGACTCAAAGTTGAAGGTTTTGTTGAATTAAGTTGAAGGTAATTGACTCAAACGTATAGATGAAATAGGAGGATGTACACTCCAAGCGTGTGAAGACTTCCCCTGATGGAATGGGTGATGGGGAACAATTTATTCCACTAGCCATAATGGCAATGGAAGTAGATGCTGTGGAGTGCTTAAAACTTGGTCAGACATCAAAGATACCAAGGTCATCATACACTGTCTCCCTGGGTCATCCCACTTGTCTTGACTTTCATCTTGCCATATCTTTGATAACTGTAAAAGAGAAAGAAAGGTTAATGATTTTGTCCCATTTGCTAGGAAGTCAAGACCTTAGCTGTGATGTCACTGATCCTCTTCCAAGATGAAGGACCAACAACCCACTGAGAATGAAAATGTTCATATAAATCAAATTATTTCTCATAGCAGAACGTGAAAATGAAGGATAAAACAGCACAGTTGACAAATACAGAGTTATGTCAATTCATTGACAAAGGAGATCATTTTTGGCTCAGGAGATCATTGAAGGTCAAAGATTTGAGTTGGAATCCTACAGACTGAAAAGCAGTCAGATACATTCATAGTAATAACTATCAGACCTTTTTCTGAAAGCAGGTTTTATTGTGGAAATTGAGAAGAGCTTCAGGTGGTGGAGAGGAGTTGAAGGTTGGGAGAAAACAGTAGCGTGGGGATAGGTGGGAAGAATGTGATTGTAAAACCCAAGAAGCCAAGGAATGTGGAGGAATGAAAATAAACTTTGGGGAAAAAAAAACTTTGTAGACCCTCAAATTCTAATCAGAAGAGGGAATGGGGAGAAAGAGGAAGAGAAAAAGTAAAAGAGGGAAAGGAAGAGTGAGGAATTAATGAAAGAAAAGCAAGAAGAATGAAAAACAGGAAAAGAGATGCGGGATAGGGGAATTAGGAAAGGATGAAGAGAGATAAGGGAA
Source organism: Sarcophilus harrisii (assembly GCF_902635505.1). Classification (NCBI taxonomy): domain Eukaryota; kingdom Metazoa; phylum Chordata; class Mammalia; order Dasyuromorphia; family Dasyuridae; genus Sarcophilus; species Sarcophilus harrisii. The sequence continues at coordinate 225,851,744 of NC_045427.1, forward strand.
GAGAGATGTTGGGGAAGATGGGAAAGAGAGAAGGGGAAGAAAAGAAGATATAGAGGGGAGGGGAGGAGTAGAATGAAGAAAGAGTAGGAAAAAGGAAAAAAGATGGGAGGAAAGAAGGAAAAGAAAGGAAAAGAAGGAAAGAGGAGTAGAAGGAAGGGGACAAGAGAGAAGGAAGGGAGGAGGAAGGTGAAAGAAAAAAGAATGAAGGGGAGGGCAGGGAAAAAAAAGGAAAGTAGGGATGGAGAAAGGGGAGGAAAGGAAGAAGTGGATCTGAGACACTCAAGCTGACGCAAAATCTATGATGTCAGGCCCAGAAACCACAGGCTCCTTTGCCAAAAGCATCGTCCAACAGTTCCCAGCTGGGATGATGCTTAACGTGTGCTTCTTTTTCTAGCCAGGCCTCCCCGGTCCCCTCCTCCCCACCTTCTCAAATACCCAGTTTAACTCTTTGTCTGCCTTTGCTTCCCAGACAACTGTCCCCTGGGGGCACATACAGTTTCCCCGGCCTCCCGCAAGATTCCCAGATTTCACAACTGGGGCAAGGTTGTGAATCATATACAGTAAGTCCAATGATAGGAACTCCCTCCTCTTGGGGGTGGGGTTGGAGGGAGAGTACCACACTGGCCTATGACACAAGAAGTTTTCTGAAATGAAGCCCTGGAATACCATTCAATAAAGCTTGGGGCCAGAGGGTTGCATGGCTAACCTATTTTCCCTCATCTTTCTCTAAAGCATCTAGACTAATATACTGGGTCTTCCCATCAGACATTAGATCAAGTAGGCTCTAAGGGTTGCTTGAAACCTGGACAGGTCATTTAGTCCATCCCTCTATGTTGTGCCACAAACTTTCCTAGAGCAGATACAAAAGATAAAAATCATTCTCCTTTTAAAAACCAATATGACCCAATTCCAGTGTCTGAAAATATATGATATATATATGTGATTTTAATTTATTTTAAATATAATTTTATTATAATTATAATATTAAACATAAAAATAAAAATAAGAGTATATATATATATAAGATTTGGGGTAAGTCATTTCACCTTTCTGGGCCTCAGTTTCTTTTGTTGTAAAATCAGAGGGTTGAACTAGATACTTTCTTAAATTTCTTTCTTTTCTTTTCTCTTTTCCCAGTACCCTGACCCTGAACAAGGAATCAGAACAATAGAATCTTGAAAATCCTAATTCAGCAATTCTCAAATATTTTGATCTCCGGACCCCTTTATATCCTTGGAAATTACTGAAAATCCTGAAGAGAGTTTGTTCTTGTGGATTCTATTGACTGGTATTAAAAATTCAAATATCTTAGTATTATTATGGAAACAATCTTGAATCATTCTTCTTTCTTCTTCCCCCCACCCCCATCCCATCATCTCTGCCTGACTCCTTCCAACTTGGATCAGTACCTTTCACATTGGATTAGACCTTTATATCCAATCAAGGCTTCTAGAATCCAGGTCCCAACCTTAATGTGCTCATTTAGTTGTGTTTTGGGACTCTCCTTGTGACTTGTCCATTTGTGATACAGATTCCTTTTAGCAGTCTGGTAGAGCCTATGGGCCCCTCAGAATAATGCTTTACAGTAATTGAAGGAAACATAAAATTTTGGTTATTATTCAGAAATTAGTGAAAATATTCATGTACTTTCTTTCCCACCTAAATTTACAAACTCCTTGAAGTCTATTCAGAGATCCCTTAAGGACCCTGACACTAATCCAACCATGTTTGATTACTTCACATCCCAGTCAGCAATCCACCCAGACCATCTCATAGCCTCTGTGGGGAACCTCCCATCTCCATCCATCCCCATCCCTTTCTACCTGCGCAGAACAACACTCCTCCCTCCTCACTACTTCTTTATATGTGTTATCTTTATTACAGGAGTTCTCAAACTTTTTTGTCTCAGATCTCCTAAAAATTATTGAAAGCCTCAAAGAACTTTTCTCTATGTGGTTTATATCTAACACTGTATTAGAAATTAAAATAGATGAAATGTCTAAACATTTATAATTAATTAAAATGACAATATTTACTACATATCAATATAGCATTTTAATTAAAATAACTATATTTTCCTAAACAAAAAAAATCAATGATAAGAATGACTTTGTTTTACATACTTTTACAGATCTGTTATCTAGTTTAAGAGAAGATAGCTTAATTTTCATATCTGTTTCTGTATTTAGTCTGTTGAAATAGGTTGTTTCGATTGAAGTAGACCAGAAAATCCAGCCTCACATAGATATGTAATTGGAAAAGGGAGGGGTGTTTTAATAGGCAAATGTTCTGTTTTGGGAATTAGTGAGTCCTCCATCACTAGAGAGGCTCCATGCAAAGTTGCATGACTATGTTGTAGTATCTTGTTCAGGTACAGGTTAGATTAGTTGGCTCCCGGAAGTCCCTTAAATCACTATCGCTTTGTTTGATCCTAGATACAGCATTGAAATGGGATTTAAATGTCACTTAGTCCAACTTCCTCTTTTTAGAGTTGAGTAAACTGAGGCCCCTGTGGGCTGATTTGCCTAAAACCACAGGGGGAATAGAATTTGAACACAGCTCCTCTTGCTCCAAAATCAATATTTCTACTCATCCTCACGCCAAGCCCATGAATCAAGTCTGGCAGATATTATCTTCAGTTCATATATAAAGAAACCAAGGCTGATTGGCCCAAGCTCACAAAGCTAATATATCATGATCAGAGAATCATAAATTTAGTTAGTTATTATCTGGGATTCTGTCATTCTAAGATAAACAGGTATTACTATGTTTAGGAAAAAACTCTCTAAGAAAAAGTTCTTTGTTTTATTTGGTGTGGGGGGAGGTGGAGCCCCCCCATTTGTGGCCCCCCAGGCCCGAATCTTTGCCTAGTTCTAGGCCAGAGTTATTCCTACACTCTCCCAACTTAAGGACTTTGGTTTGAGCCTCAGGGCCCAGGGCATGGACACCACCCAGAATGGACCCCAGCCAGTTCCTGGAGGGTAAAGTCTGACAGGAAGCTCAAACCTTCCCACTGACGCCCCATCCCACCTGCCAGATCCCGCCCTGGCTTGGGCCTGTCCCGGCTGACAATGAAGGGCTTGATTCAACCACAGACAAAGTCCAATTATCCCTCATGAGGAAAAGGCATGGACCTGAGGGAAAGAGAACAATTAGGAGAGATGGACTGGATTTCCCCTCCCCTAGTTATAAGGCAGGCTCCTTGTAAGGCTTTTGGAGGGACCTGGACTGAGGAAAGGGGGAAGGGAACAAGCATGGAGGAAGCACCTATTATGTGCTGGGCCCTGTGCTAAGCACTTTATAAATAATCTCTCATTTCAGGAGACCTGCACTTGAATGCCAGTCTTAGATCAATGATTGGTTAAATCACTTCTCCTTGACCTCAGTTTCTTGCTCTATACAGTGGCTGAGTTGGGCTGGACAATCTTTAAGGTCCCTCTTCTAGCTTTAGATCCCATGCTCCTATGACCTCTAAGGTCTATCCCATGTCCAAGATGTTATGATTTTTAATGTCCAATTGATGAGGGGAAAAAAGGGGGGGGGCTTGATCTTTTAAAGATACCAGGGTCTTCAGGTAGAAAGAAAGACTTCTGCCTTCAGACCACATCCACCATTGAGGGCCCTCTGAATTCTGTCTTTGAGAACCCCCCAATTCATCTGGCTTGGAAGGGGGGTGATCCCGGGTGTTTCACACCATTGGGGTGGCGGATCCTAGAGATGTCCCGGCATCTGACTACACAAAACGTTCAGAATGGAGCAAGAGAGATTGTGGGGGTGGGAGGGAAGTATTGTTACAGAGGCAACTTTGAAGAGAAGCCAGAACTACAGATAAAGAGAAACTCCTGAAGACCCTGGGAAGCTTTTTTTCTGAAGGTGCAATTGGATTGTACATTGGACTTAGGTCAGGGATTCTTAACTTGGGTCCATGACCATGGTTGTTTTATTGCTGTTGTTTAAAAACTTTTTTTTTTTTTTTACAATATAGTTGGTTTTGTTTATCCAATGTATTTTATACATTTAAAACGTTATGTTGAGAAGGGGTCTAGGCTAACTTCACCAGACTGCCAAAGGAGTCCTTGATACACAAATAAAAAATCTACGGACCCCTGATTTTGAGAAAGGAGGGTGTGGTTTGGGGTACTTATTATACAAGTCCCTTCCCCTCAGTTTTCTCATCTGTAAATTGGGGAAAAGTACTCTTTGCCCTATTTGCTTCCCAGAAGTGTTGTAAGAAAAATTATCCACAAAACTCCAAGTTCTATAACAGAATATGCTATCTTCCTCATCCACAAACCATCATCATTGGCATCCTTGAACTGAATTGAATTTAAGAAATTCAGAGTGATTGATTCACTATTGTATGAGACTGGGATTTTATTTCAAGGCATAATAAGAAGCAGTATGGTGTTATAATAAATAAAAAGCCAGTCTCAAAGCCAAGAAGTAGGTCCTAGATTTAAACCCTGCTGTTGATACATGTTTTGTTGTTATCATTCAGTCATATCCAACTCTTTATAAGTCATTTGGGGTTTTCTTGGCCAAGATACTGGAGCCGTTTGGCATTTCCTTCTCCAGCTCATTTTACATATAAAGAAATTGAGGTAAACAGGGTTAAATGCCTTGCCCAAGTCACACAGTTAGTACATGTACAAACTAAGATCATATTATTATGGAACTAACTCCTTGGAGAAGATTGTCTCTTATCAGCAAATCAACAAGAATTTATTAAAAGTGTTTTATGAATCCCGATTATGTATTAAATATTATGGGGACTAAAAAAAAAAAAGACCCATGTGAGATAGGAATTCTTCCTAGCATTATAAGGACGCTTAATACATAGAATGTGAAATATTAGAGCTAGAAGGAACCTTAGAATAGAAGAGCATTAAGAATATAAGAACCTTAGAGTTAGAAGGGAGCTTAGAACTCAGAATGTTAGAGCTAGTAAAGAACAAAGAATACCTCAAAGAGAACTGAGCATAGAGATTTAAGAATATCAGAGTTAGATGGGGCTTTCAATATCATTTATTCTAGCTCCTAAGGAGTGAAATGATTTTCCTCTAATTGGAATTTGAACCCAGGACTCAGAGTTCATCTAGTCCAATATCAAATTCTGACTGGTGTCCTAGAAGAGTATGTATCCTTCTTGGAAACACCTGTACATATATGTCCAGGGCTAAGTGCGATCCAGAGAGGGAGATGGGACTGACTCAGCTGTTCCAAAGAGAAAGAGGCTTTGTTGAGCTCACTTAATCACGATTTCTTGGGACACTCAATGCCTGGAGGCACTGGGGCTGGATGTTGACGATCTCTGCTATGACTTTTCATTCATTTGGCTTCCCTGGACAGGAACAATATCTCACAGGGACTGTTTACTGTCCCCAACCTCCCATACACCTTGGTTTTTGCTGTACCCAATGTACAGAAAGATATAAACCTATTTAAATACAGATATAAATATATACATCACTGACATTTGCACCCACAGTGGAAATCTCAGGGAGGGAGCTAGACTTTCTGCCTAATTGGCCCTGACGCTTCTCTTTTACTAGGAATGGGGAGACATCAGTTCTAGTCATAGCTGTGCCACTGATTTGCTTGGTGACGTTGGACAAGCTCACTTGGGTTTTTAAGTTCCTCCTATGAGAGTGTTTAACTAGAAGATCTCTGAGCTCCCATACAGTCCTGGAGATCTATGTTTCTGGGTTCTTAGAAATATGAATCTGTCTGGTCCGTGGGGCTGGGAATCCAGTGAGAACTCTTGTGTCTGTCCTGGGAAACCTACCTGGAGGTTACCTGTTTGTGTCCCTGTGGGGGAGAGAACCTAAATTCAGTTTGGCAATTGATTCACTGGGTGACCTTGGGCAAACAGCTTGACCTCTCTGTGCCTCAGTTTCCCCACCCATAAAAATGGGGATAATAATACCTCTTCACAAGTACTTCAGAGGGGGGCACTGAGAGGGTTAATTAAAGCTTGGTGAGTTCTTTGAGATCTCCTGATGAAAGGCAATGAGGAAGTATAATGCTATTAATCCATATACAGGGTAATTATCACACTTAGGAAATGGTCCTTTGGAAAGGGATTGGGTGGGTGGGTGGGGGTGCAACTCTCAGGAACATAAGCTTTCCTCTTTACAGAAAAGAGGTCTAGCTGTATTTCTCTTTTGTCTGTCTGTGTGTCTATCACCTTTGTTGATTTACCTCTGTCTACTCTGCTATTTTCATTTCTATGATATTCTCTGTTCATTTCTCTCTCTCTCTGCTTCTTTTTTCCTCTTCATCCCTCTCTGTTGCTTTTTCTTTCTAAATCAAGCTTCAGTCCTGTTTTCTTTTAGGAAGCAAGAATTTTTTCCCCCAGGGGCTGGTTTTGATTTGTTCGCTTAAATATATTCTCCCAGATGTCTGTTGGTGCCACTGTTAGTATTCTAGTTCATTAAAGATGGGATTTAAAAAAAAATTTTTTTCTTTCTCTTTTTTCCACTCAATTCTCATGCCATTGTCAGATTTTCAGTATCTGAGAACTGGAGCTGAGTATTATCTATCATGAAAGGCTAAAGATGATCCTCTGAGGAGGGCATTCATTTTCTTTTTCCTTTTTTTTTTAGTTGATAGTATTTCATTTTTCCAAGAGGGCATCCATTTTCAACAACAATAATAATAGCTCATATTCATTTAGCATTTTGAGATTTGCCAAATTCTTTTCAATCCTTATGTGATCCTCAAAAACAATTTTGGGAGGTTGGTGACATTTTAGCCCCATTTTACAGAAGAAAACAGTGAGGTTAAGAAAGGTTAAGTGATTTACTTATAGTGGTATAGCTCAAGTGTTTGAAGTAGGATTCAAATCCAGGTCATACTTATTCCATATCTAGCATTTTATACATTCTAACTTGTTGCTCCTATGAGGGAGAGCAAGCAGTTATTAAGCACCCTACGAGCCAGAACTATGTGCTAAGCTTTTTACAAATATTATTTCACTTGAGTCATACAATAACTCTGCAACAGAGATATTATCATTATTCTCCTATTATAATGGAGGAAATAGATAAAGGTCAAATGACTTTCCCAGGTTCACACAACTAGTAAACATCTAAGAGAGTATTTGAACATAGTTCTTTCTATTCCAGCTTCTAGAACTTTATCCCTTTCATCAAGATGTCTTTATTCAGCATCCCTGGGGCCTCAAGGGGAATATTTGATGGTAAGATAATAGCTCTAGAAGCTTGAAAAGACACGAGAGCCCCTCTAATCCACCTCCCCTCCCTCTTTACAGAGGATTAAATCTGGGGCCCTGAGAGGTTAATTAACTTGCCTAAAATCAAACCAATAATCGGTATTATGTAGAATATGAATCCAGATCCTCTGAAATCAGTCAGGGTTCTTTGCTCTGTATTGTAATGGATCTCACTTGATTCCTATCAGACTAGATCCCTACTGTGAGCACTAAACTAGAAATACCGAGCTTCAGATCCCAGGAAGCTGACAACAAGGATAGGCTCCGGCAGTGGGGTCCCTACCAAGCTGTGTCAGGTTCTCCTCAGCTAGAAAGGCTCCAACTACAGGTCTGAGGAGAGCTAGTCAAGTATCAAGGTCATCCTCAAAGTGGCTGCTGGGCCATGCAGGGTTTTTTTTTTTTTTTAGCCCCAACAACCCTTCAAGGAATTGTATTCTGTATCTACGGGAAAAGTAGCTGAATCAGTGAAATTATAGATCATAGAATCCTCAATCTAGAGTTGGAAGGAATCCTCAGAAGCTAACTAGTTCAACTCTCTCATTTAAGAGATGCAATTTGTCCAAGATCACACAGTAAATGGTAGTATTGGGATTTGAATTGAACTCTTGTAAGTTTAAATTTCAGCGGACTTTCCCCTCTATCAGATCCTTGGGTGCAGATGATGGAAGAGATTCCTAATGATATGTGTTATGCAGATATAATGCTTTCACATATTTATCTCATCTTATTCTATCTCATCCCACACAAAATCCGCAGAGGGATATTTTGATATTTTTCAGATGGGGAAATTAAAAACAAGAAAGGGAAAGTGACTTGACCAATGAGATCAAGATTTATAGCAGCATTCCTGGCACTTAATTCTATGCTTGACACACTGCAGGATTATAGGATCGCAAATCCTGGAAAGAACCTCAGAGAAGTTCAGAGAAGTCAGAGATCTTCCTGTCCAATCCCTTCATTTTTATAGATGTGGATAAGAGGGATGAATGATTTATCTAAGATCATATAGGTCATAAAATCAGACATAGGATTAACCACCTAGTGCTTAATAACTGAATTAAATAATTTATCTGAAGCCCTCCATTGAGCTGAGGCAATTAAAAAAAAAAGTTACTAGCCTTGTTTTACCAGATTGAAAATCAAAACCTGGAGGGAGTAATTTACCCCAATCACACAAGTACCAATGTATGATCCAAATCTTAATTCATACTCTTTCTCTTTCTTTCTCCTTAGCCATGCAATCTGAACATCCAATCTGAACGATCCAACACCACGCCAAATCTTCATCCACAATTTTAGATAAGATTCCCCTAGAGACGTTTATTTACCTTAAACTAAAACCAGCATAAAACAATGACTGGAAGCTTAGTGAATGGAGAGCCAACCTTAGAGTTCAGCAGATGTAGATTTGAGTCTTGGCTCTGATAGTTGCTGATTGTATGATTCTGAGTAAGTCACCTAATGTTTCAACTGCCCCCAGAAAACTATATAAGATTTTTGAGTTGCAGAGAAAATGCTCATCTGCTTTGGCAGAGGGAGTTCCTCAAGAAGATTCCCTATTCGAAAAAAAAAAAACAAACCCACCAGTAAGGGGAAAAAAAGACAGCAGAAAATTGTTATGGGGCAGGAGAAGGAGATGGATGGATAATTCTAACTAGATGGTATAATGAATTAGGAGTTGGTTGAAGTTTGGAAGACCTGAATTCAAATCCAGCCTCAGAAATTTAATTATCTGTCAGGTCCTGGGCACATCATTTGACCTCTATTTGCCATAATTTCCTCAAGTTTAAAAATGGGAATAATAATAGCAACCTTTCCAGGGTTGTTGTAAGGATCGGAGAAGATAATATCTATAGAGCATGTAAGACAGTGCCTGGCACACAGTAGATTCTTCATAAAAGTTTATCTTTGCCTGGAAGGATTTATATGAACTGATGCTAAGTGAAGTGAATAGAACCAGGATGTTGTTTGTTTGCTTGTTCGTTTGTTTGTTTGTTTTCTTTCCTTTTTTGATCTGATTTTTCTTGTGCAACATGCTAAATGTGGAAATATGAATAGTAGAATTGCACATGTTTAATCTATATTGTATTATGTGCTGTCTAAGGGAGGCTGTGGGGAAAGGAAAGGAGAAAAAATTGGAACACAAGGTTTTACAAGGGTGGATGTTGAAAACTATCTTTGCCTATATTTTGGAAATTAAAAGTTACTATTAAAAAAGAAAGTTAAGGAGGGTAAAGATAAGCAATTTTTTTTTTGGTTAAACATGTGCAAAAAATGAGAAAGAATTAAAAAAAAAACAACAATCAAGCAACAACAAAAAAGGTGAAAATACTATGTTGTGATCCACACTCAGTCTTTGGGTGTAGATGGTTCTCTCCATCACAAGTGAATTGAAATTGGCCTGAATCACCTTGTTGCTGAAAAGGCCAGTTCTAATGATCTTTTCACTCTTTTTGTTGTTGTTTGCTGGTGTTTTGTTTTTTCTATTTTTTTTCTTTTTTGATGTGATTTTTTTTTTTTTGTGCAGCAGGATAATCATATATATTGGATTTTAACATATATTTTTAACATGTTTAACATATATCAGATTACTTGCCATCTAGGAGGAGGGAAAATTTGGAACACAAGGTTTTGCAAGGGTCAATGTTGGAAAATTATCCATGTATATGTTTTGAAAATAAAAAGCTTTAGTAAAAAATAAAAATTAAAAAAAAAAAGCCACATCCATCAGAGTTGATGTATATTGGATTCTGACTCAGAGCTCACACTTCTACAGAGAAGATCTAAGATTTCCAAAGTGCTATCCATTAACACCTGCCCTCCTTTTCCCTACCTTCCCTGCCCCAGGTGTGTATCAGACATTGTGCTAAGAGCTGGAAACACAAAGGCAAAAGATGCCTGCCCTCAAGGAGTTCATACTCCCCAGGGAAGAAAACTTTTAAATAACTGCATATAAATGAGATCTAATCGGGACAAATTAGAGTCAGTCATAGGAAGGAAGACTTGAGCTTTAAGGGAGATCAGAAGAGCTTCCAATAGAAAATGAGCTTTCAGCTGGGACCTGAAGGAAATCAGGAGAGCCAGGAGGCAGCGATGAGGAGAGGACGTTCCAGGCACAGGGAATAGCCAGGGAAAATCCCAGCTGGAGCTGGACATTCCTCAAGCCCTTGTCCCCATGTCTGGAATTCAGTGGTGTGGGTACTACAAGGATTACTTACTTACAAGGAATATTTGTGGACTGAAAACCAGAAAGAGGAAATGACTTATCCATAGTCACAGTTTATAATTGATGGAGTCAAGACTTGAACTCAAGTGTCTCATTCCAAGTCCATTCAATGTCTATTGAGGGGGAGAAGAAACGCCAAGAAAAGACCACAACTGTTTCAACAAGTCTGCTTCTTAGCTGCCCTGAGGTAAGAATTCCCTACAGGTTTTCAATATCAATAGAAAGCAGTATAAGAAATAACAATAGCTCATGTTGATTCAAACCTCACTTTCCCCTTCTGTAAAATGAGAGTGATTTTTAAGGTCCCTGAAAGCACTAACACTTTAATCCTATGTAGTATTTTATGGTTATGGAACACTTTACACATATCATCTTATTTGATTCTTATAAGGATCATTCTTTTAAACTAGGTAGTGCATTTTAATCCTCATTTTATGGATGATGAAACTGAGTCAAAGAGTGATTAAATGTCCTGCTCAAAATTAAAACCCCACTAAATAGTGGAACCAAATCTTAAATCCAAGTCTTTCTTTCCAAGCCTGGAGCTTTTGTATTACAACTCCAAGTCCCTCAAAGCAGATTGTGACAAAAGGCTGATGTGTCCATGAATTTGGGTGATCGAGGAAGGCTTCTCAAGAAGGCAGGGCTTAAGTTGAGTTTTGAGGAAGAGGAAGATTTCAACTGGTACAAGGAGAATGAAAGACTTTACAATAATGGAACAGTCATAACTGTAATGTATTTGGGGGACAGTGAGACCAGAATCACTGTTAAAGGGATTTGAGGGAAATATCAAATCTCCTTCACTTAAAGAGAAGTACTTAGGACAGCTAGATAATGCAGAGGATAGAGCACTGGGGCTTGTGTCAAGGGGACTCATCTTCTTGAATTCAAATCTGGCTCTAGATACTGACCCTGGGTAAACCACTTAATCTAGTTGCCTCAGTTTCCCCTTCTGTAAAATTACCTGGAGAAAAAATTGGCAAATCATTTCAGTATCCTCGCCAAGAAAACTAAACCGAGTTACAGAGATATGAATATGACTGAACAACAACAATAATACTTGTTCAAGTCACAAAACTAGTAAGTAGCAGAGCTCCTTATTATTTCCTGAATCCAAGTCTTGTCACCCTTGGGAGAATTTTCCACCATCTCACCTACCATCAAATGCGGTGAGGGTGAAACCATGAGGAAACAGGCCTCCCAAGCCCAAATAAGTTATTTTTATCCTCCTGTCCTAAGGAGATCTCTCCCACATACTCTTACATTTTCTTTCTCTTTAACATTTGTTCATGTGTTCATTCAATACAAATGTCCATGCTCAGGGATCTCATGACAAAGAAGACACAGTCTCTGCTCTCATACGCAAACACTTTCTCACATTCACTTCTGTGGAAAATGTTTTAAAAATATTGACCCTCTGCAAGGCACCTATCTCTGGGCTGAGGGAGATAAGCGGATCGCTAAGATTTGATCCCTGCCCTCTAATTTCTGACAATAGAGCAGAGAGATAAGGCACTCACACAGATAATCACAATACCGGGCAGGACGTGATAAGTGCAATCGAGGGAGCCAGGTTAAGTGTGGTAAGAAAAAGGAGGAGCGAGGAGGGAAAGATCAGGTTCACTTGGGACCAGACATCAAGGAAGGCTTCATGGAGAAGGTGGCACCTGAAATGGGTCTTGGAGGATGGTGAGACTGGGGGGGGGGGAGGGAGGGGGAGACACCATTTGGGGCCTGGATGACAATGAACAACAAAATGAGCAAATGCACAGAGACTGAAGAAGGGGAGAGAGATGAGTCCAGCTTCAGGGCAATGAATGGGAAGAGGAGAAAGGAAAAGAGATAAGATTGGAAAGAGACACACATATATCTGCATGTATATACAAAGTCCACATCTTCATGCCCACAATGACATACTCATACATTCTTCTTCAATATATATACATACATCATGTACCCACAATCACACACATTCACATACACAAAAAGATAAACACACATACATCCTCCCAGTTTTAGAACCTGCTTATGCTATTGGATTAACCATATTAATCCAGGAGAGAGCAAGGTCCAAGGGGAAAGCAGAGCCCAGGAAGAGGCTGTGGCTTTAATCCCTCCCCTCCCACTCACCCTCCCAATCCATTCCACAAAGAGAGGGCTCCTAAAGGTCCGTACAACAGCCAGCCCATTGTACATACACTTCCCATTGGCTGCAATTCCTTGACCTATTCTCTGGGGCTTACTGATTCACAAAGGACAGACCCATGTGACTAAGCCCTTTCTATTGGCTCATCCATCAGCACCCATGGGGGAAAGAGTTGAGGGAGAGGGAAGGCATCGGGATACCTTTCCAACACCTGTGTAAATAATTCGTCATATTCAAACTCCTCAAGTATGTTCACCTTTAATGCTGAATTCTCTCTCCTGTTTTCCTTGGCAGTATCCTGGCTAAAGAGGGATCTTTGTCAAAGTGAGCCAAATTGTAGTTTTATAAGCCCATCCTTGGTCCAGGTTGAGAATGTTCCCTGGTGATTTTCCAGTCCTCTCAAGGAGAGAGATTGTGACATTCCCAGGGTATAGCAGGAGAGCAACTATTCGTCTTATCTTTTTGGTGAGTCTACTGCTATAATCATTCAGCAAAGATTTATAGAGAAACTCTGGGCTGCTATTCTTAGTGTTGTCGGAATAAGACACCAAACCTCAAGGACTGAGTCTACCATTAATGTCACCTGAGTTGGACCCTATATACTACATGACAATTCTTTTATTCATCTATGATTAACTTCCTATCACATTTCCCACAATGACTATACCAAACTTCTTTCCTCCTTGAAAACTCCTTGAGGGCAGAGATTATGTCATTTCTTAAAATCTTTATATTCCCAACATCTAGAACCAGTCTGTGAATATGGTAGTCATTTGAGAAGTATTTCTTGGACTATCTCACATTAGCATTAGCTCTTCTGATTATCATCTCACACCGGCTTCTTCATAGAAGTCTTTGCCTTGACATGTTTCATCCTATCCTAGTGAGGCTGATTGTTTAAACCCAAGTGAAGGATTTTACATTCATTCTCCTTCAGTGTCACCTTGGTAAATAACCCATTTTCCATCCAGTTGACATCTTCTGGGATCTTGATTGTACCATCCAAAACTTTTAAGTATCCTTCAAAGTTTTAAGTTACAAATCTGGTAAGCTGATCATTTGAGGGCACTGGCGGGACCATGGGCAGAAGAGGCAGAAATACCAAGGATGAGCTTTACCAACATTGCAGCTTTCCCAAGGGCTAATCCTGATATGGCAACTAAGAACTACATTTCCTTAATCCAGAACTAAAACCTTGGGAAGGCAGGGAGCTGACCTGTGATTCTGAGGAGACCCTGGAACTGGTCTGGACCCCCTGTTTTTTTACTCTCTAAGCAGAACTGGGCTCTTCTAGGCTTTACTCAGCCTTATCTTTGTGTTAGCTCTGAAAGTTGAAGAAATCTATTAGCATTTTGGAGGGTACTTGCAAACTCCTTACAGAAGAATGTCCAGATGCTCTTGGCTCTATAGCCCTTTGAAGAAATGTTCAAGTAGAAGGGGGCAATAGTCAAAGTACACTTGAATCCATTCAGGTTTAGAATTATAGGATTTATTACTACCAAAGGCCTTAGAGATATAGCCCATTTTCCTCATTTTATATATAGATGACCACTTGGTAGAAAAAAAAATATCAGCTTAATTAAACAAATATATCAAGAGAACCTACTACTTTGTTTTATACTGGATGAGAAATGACATAGTCTCTGCCCTGAAATGGCTGACAGTCTATTTAAAGTATGAGTTTATTGTTATTCAATCATTTTCAGTTGTTTTCAACTGAATTTCAGCTTCAGACTCTTTGTGACGCTATTTTGGGTTTTCTTGGTAAGGATACAGGAGTAGTTCGCCATTTCCTTCTCCAGCTCATTTTACAGATGAGAAAACTGAGGCAAACAAGATTAAGTAAGTGCCCAGAGTCTTATAGTTGGTATCTGAGGACAAATTTGAATTCAGATCTTCTTGACTCCAGTCCTAGTGCTCTATTCACCTAGCTGCCCAGGATTTGGAAAATATGTATATACACTTAAATAAATATGAAAAAAGAAGAATATTCAGATTGTGAGGAAGATCTGAGATCCATTTCATTAGAGGGAATCCTGGATCCTGAAATAAAGTGCCATTGACTCAGAAGAAAAAAAAAAGAAGAAGAAAAGGGCAAAGGAAAGGGCCAAGTAAAAGTGATCTAGAAAATTTGAGATAGGAGAGAGATCACTTTCACTTGGGCCAAAGTGAATTCCCAGAAGACTTCATGATGGAGGTGGCCTCTCAGGCTTAAAGAAAGTAGTAATTTCAGCAGGTGAAGATGGAAAAGTTGTGTGTTCCTGTGGGAAGTCAGTCTCCACATACAGAGTCAACAAGCACTTATTAAATGTCTACTATGTTTCCATCTTTGCTAAGGATTGGGGGTACAAAGAAAGGCAAAAGATAGTATCTACCCTTAAGCTCACAATCTAACAAAAGGAGAGAGTGAAAAATGGGATGAGCTCCAGAAACGGTTGTAGTCTTGTTTGGCTGAGTATGTAAAGGAGATTCAAGTGAAACAAAGCTAGAAAGATAATATGTATTTGTTGAATTGAAAGGAAAAATAATCTTTTCTTTCATTTCACATGGGCCCCCAAATTCTGTTCTCACACTTTTCATAGTGTGAGATTAGATTAACACTCTCTCTAGTTTTGAACCTGCATGCCCAGGAGGGACCACTCTTAATAAGAATAGCAACAATAACTAGTATTTCTATAGTGCTTTAAAGGTTTGCAAAGTGCTTTATAAATATTATCACATCTCATCCTGAACAACTCTTGAAGGTAGATGCTATTATTATGCCCAAGTTACAGACCAGAAAACAAAGGCAAAGATTAAATGATTTACTTCGAGTCAGATAGCTAAAGTGTCTGAGGAGATTTGAATTTGAGTTTTCCTCAGCATCCAGGTCCAGCAATTTATCAACAGCATCACCTAACTGCCTTAGCTTACCATAGTTGGTCATGCTAAGACAATGGGTGCCAAACCATTCCAGTATTTTTACCAAGAAAAGCCCAAATGGGTCATGAAGAATTGGAAATGATTGAAAAATGACTGAACAACAATAAAAAGAAATCAACAGATATGCTAAAAAGTCCAATAAATACACACACATATACACACACGTGTATTATAATACATATTGTATATAAATATAATATACACATATACATATAATATACAATTACACATATATAATACACATGTATACTTATATAATATACAATTACATATATAATGTGTATATATACATACATGTGACACACATATAATACACACATATTTATGTATATATTTCTCTGTATCTACTATGTGCTACTATTGTGCTATGGAGAGCATAGAGAAGGAAGTAGGGGACAAAAGTATAAAACACAATCCCTGCCTGCTATTAGGAAGACACAGTCTAGTTGAAGAGACATAGGAACCACAGGGAGTGTGGGACTTTAGAAAGAATACTGACCTAATTGTCCTAATCCTGATTTTGCCATCATTTGCTATATAAATTTACACAGTGGCTCGTCCCTCCAGACCTCAGTTTCTCCATCTAGAATATGAGGGTAGTAGGCTAAATGATCTAAAAGATTCCTTTAGCTCCGCTGTTCTAAGGAAACCTTTTTGTGTTGTTCAGTCATGCCTGATATTTCTTGACCCCATTTGGGGTTTTCTTGACAGATACTAGAGTGGTTTGCCATTAAGTCTTCCAGCCTATTTTTACAGAAAAGTAAACCGAGGCAAACTGGGATAAGTGACTTGTCCTGGGTCACACAGTTAAGAGGTATCTGAGTCCAGATTTTAACTCAGCTTTTCTTGATTCTAGGTCCAGCACTCTATGCACTGAACCACCAACTAACTGCCTCTCTAAAGAGACTTTACAATTCTTCCTTTTTATGTTCAATGGTCCCTTTGGTTCCTGTCATTCTACTGCCTCCTGTTTAGCTTTGATATCCTACACTGAAGTTCCTTCTCCCTTTGACATATTCTAGAAAACAAAAATTTAATCGACATTTACTACTACTACTACTACTACTACTACATACTAGGCATTATTTTAAGAGCTACATAAAACAGCCTGTGGTAAATGCCATAAAATGTGGTAAATATAGTATGTGTCATGGAAGGGTAAGAAAGGGAGGGATTGTTGTTGGCCGGAGTTATCACAGAAGGCTTCCTAGAGGAGGTGGGGTTGAATCTGGATTTGGAAATGCATTCTAGGCCACTTTCCCACAGTCCTCACTCAGCACTTCCATGCTCTCCACCTTCTCCCAGTTTTCCTGGCTGGCATTTCTTTCTGGCCTCTGGGATCTCTGCCCTCCTTTGCTGGTTCAGTGTTGGCAGATCTTTGCCAGGTTACCCGCCCCCCCCATCCCTGCCAGTGGCTGAGTCAGCCCAGGAGGGAGCAGCTCCCCTTCCCAGTCTTGTAAATCCTGCCCTTCAGCCCTTTAATCGGTTTTATGACTCCACTGTGAATCCCAGCTCCCCTGTTTGACGTTTTCCAGGACCCAGAGAGGCTGCTGGGCCCCCAAGAGACGCTATGGATTCGTCAGACCTCTGGCCACACGACTTTGGAGGTTGTCTGGGACTGTCTTGGGCAAAAACCCAAGACACATATCCGTCTCTGCCTTCCTTCTTCTCCCCACCAGCCCCCAGCATTTTTTCCAGTAACATCTAAGCCCACGTGCATTGGAAATTGAATCCGGCTGCTCCCAGTGTGTCTTGTTGGACTCATCCCCTGCTGTTGCTGCTGGGCTGAGAGCTCTGGAGGCCAGACTAAAGTGGAGTTTCTGGGATTGAAGCAGCTCAGTTTGAGAAGGGGACTGGCCCTACTCCCGGCTGGCTTATTCTGATGGGGGCCTAGATGGAGGTTTGGGAAGGAGGAAGGCGAGGGGACCTGTCTTTCCAACTTGAGCATACCTCAGGGTTGCTTTGTGGAAGCACCAATGGATGTCCACTAGTACTAAGGGATAGCACTGCAGACCCTCACACGTTTTGATTTGATCATGGCATAATAAGAATTCATAGAATCATAGAACTAGAGCTGGAAAGAACCTTATATGTCATGAAGTCCAAACTTTCATTTTTCACACGAGGAAACCCAAGAACCAAAGAAGCAGGTGGACAGGTCAAAGGTAATAAGTAATAATAGCAGGATTTAAACTTAGGTCTTCTGACTTTTGACTCAACATCCATTATAATGAATTACGTTTTCAAGCGTGGACCCCTCAGGCTTTTGTTAGAAAAGGTAACCCAGTCTCTTCCTGATGTTATATTTCTGGAAGGCAGAGGTTCACTGATGTCTGTGACAGAAGTGCTTCCTTTCCCATGGATGCCCTTTTCTAACTTCCTAAGATGACTAAGACATTCTCATATCTCCAAGGAATTAGGAAAGAGGGGAAAGGGGATAGTTCTGAAGGATACGGATGAATTTCATATATAGTTTTTTTATTTTCTCTCTTTTGTCAAAAGATGCCTGGAGAAAGTTCTGAGTAAAGTAGATCCAAGAGTGGATCTTCCTTCCTTCCTTCCTTTTTTTTTTTTCCTTCCTTCCTTCCTCCCTTCCTTCCTCCCTCCCTTCCTCCTTTCTTTCTTTCTTTCTTTCTTTCTTTCTTTCTTTCTCTTTCTTTCTTTCTTTCTTTCTTTCTTTCTTTCTTTCTTTCTTTCTTTTTTTCTTCCTTCCTTCCTTCCTTCCTTCCTTCCTTCCTTCCTTCCTTCCTTCCTTCCTTCCTTCCTTTTTTCTTCCTCCCTTCTTTTCTTTTCTTTTTTTTTAGTGGAAAAGTATGTTTTATTTTTTTAATCTTCTAGCACATACATTGATTTGTCAGTTATTCCTAATGCAACATCCTTTTGATGATTACTTCATTACATTTACAACTATTTACATAATTGTAGATATTATGTATATTGTTCTCTTCATTTTACTTTTTTCAATCTTCATCAGTTTCTTTTTTTTTTATATAATAACTTTTTATTGACAGAACCCATGCCAGGGTAATTTTTTACAGCATTATCCCTTGCACTCACTTCTGTTCCAATTTTTCCCCTCTCTCCCTCCACCCCCTCCCCTAGATGGCAAGCAGTCCTATATGTTAAATATGTCACAGTATGTCCTAGATACAACGTATGTGTGCAGAACCAAATAGTTCTCTTGTTGCACAGGGAGAATTGGATTCAGAAGGCAGAAATAACCCAGGAAGAAAAACAAAAATGCAAACAGTTTACATTCATTTCCCAATGTTCTTTTCTTTGGGTGTAGCCTCTCTTCTTTTCTCTCCCTCTTTCCTCTTCCTTCCCCATCTTCCTCCTCCTCTTTTCTCCTCTTACTCCTTCATCTTCTTTTTTTTCTTTTTTGTCATCATCTTCTTCTGCTCCTCCTCCTCCTCTTTCTCTTTCTCTTCCTCCTCCTTTTCTTCCTCCTTCTACTCTTTTTCTTCCTCTGCCTCCTTCCCTCCCTCCCTCTCTCTTTTTCTTTCCCCCTTTTAATTTGTAAAACAAATTACATATAAATACTCCAAGATCTGCTATGTGAAGATCACCCAAGCATTCCTTAAAGAACTACTATATGAGTCCACATTTTCTTTCTCTTTTCCTTTGCCTTACTTTAAGAGTCAGGGGAAGGAGAAAGGAATGACATTTCTTAGACTGTTCCTTATAGAACATACCTTCCCTGAGGGTCCATTTGATTTTTAATTTGCATCCTCAAAACCTAGCACGGTGCTTGACACACAAATACACATTAAATTAAATTGAATTCCCCTCTTTAAGCTACAGTCCTTCTCAGCCTAAGAAATGTCATCCCATTCTCCTTCATGTGATCCTCAAGGCAAGGAAGGGACTGGCCTTGGAATCAGGGACACCTGGATCCAGGTGCTGCCTTCATTGATTCCACTCATGTGACCATGAGCAAGTCACTATGAATTACAAATGAGGTACAGATTTGCATCAGTGGAAGGAATATCTACATGCAAAGTTCCTTATACTAATAAAATCCAAGCCCCGGACGAAATAAGATCCACATCAACAAGCATCATGGTGAAAGCCTGATGACTTGGCCAACACCCACTGTCTTCTTCCAAGGCATCTTGGGTTCTATAAGGAGCAGGTGTGTGGTTGGAAGGGACTTGCAGAGGTAATCAAGTCCCTCTTCTTGCCTCCACCCAGGGCTGTCCCTAACCACCCCCAGACAGATGACAATAAGCTGAGTCATCCTTGGCTTTCCCAGAGGGGCTTGTCCTGAAGCCAAAGGCAAGAGAGCAGAACTCATATAACTGAGGGTTCAGATGCTTAAAGGTTACCCAGTCATACCATTCCCAATTTACAGATGAAGTATCTGAGGCCCAGGGATGCCTAAAATGACTTGTTCGTGATCACAGATAGAATCGGCAGCAGAGCCAGGAGCTGGAACCAGATCCTCTGACCTCATACTCAGGCCTTTTCTTTGCTTCCCTTCCCAAAGACTTCAGATCCAAAAATAAGGTCTATGCACTACAGAAAATCTTTCTGCATCACAGGGCTCTTCTCTACCTCTAAAGCTATCCTCTCTTGATTCAGAATAGTGTAATTTAATATGGAATTATTCTCAAATGGTCTCAAGGAAGGGTTTAAAGCTTACCCAACCCCACTGTGAGCTTCTTGAGGAAGAGAATGTGCTCTGCTTCTGCCTTTTCCTTCTTTCTCACCAAAGTGTTCAGTTTGTCCAAAACCAAGCATGTCAGCTTTCTCCTAAAACCTGTTCCTCCTCTCCTTATTGCTGCCTGTGATACCGCCATCCCTGGCCTCCTATTTTCAAATCATCAGATTAATGGATAGGGATAATGAATTCTGAACCTTTCCAACCTTCCCTCACTTCTCATATCCAGTTCAATCCATCCAATGCAATCCAGTCCAGTCTAGTCCAATCCAATCCATTTCTGCCCATCAATTCAGTTTAATCCAATCTACCAAATATTTAGTCAGTGCTAGTTACTATGCTAGACCTCTGAGGATGCAAAAAGAGTCAAAAGATAGCCCCTGCCCTCAAAGAACTTACAATCTGATCGGGGAGGAGAATTCAAACAAATATATACAAAACAAGTTATATTCAGGATAAATAGGAAATAATTAACAGAGGAAAGGCATTAGAAGTAAGAGGGACTGACAAAGACAAAATTTTAGTTGGGACTGGTAGGTAGAGAACATTCCAGATATGGGGAACAGCCAGAGAAAATGCCCAGAACCAAGAGATGGAGTATCTTGTATTGGATGTGCAAAGACAAAAAGAAAAAAAAAGCACCTCCCTTTTCTGGACCTCAGTTTCCTCAATTATAAAATGAGTAGTTGTGCAGGTAGCTTTTGAGTTCCTTTCACCTATTTATGTAAGGATCTTACATAAAAGCATCGAGAATGTAACTAGAGCTTATACTTTTTGGAGTGTAGCCCATATATGTTCTGATGGTCCTTCTCTCAACTCCCACTCTCACAAATAATTTGGACACTTCCCCTAAAACTTTAGCTACAGATCCATCCCTCTCAGGAAGCTAGAGGTATCCCCAACAGGTAATCTTTTTTTAATGCCATTGGCTTGAGCCCCATGGGTATGCTTCTCTCCATCATTATTAGTTGATAATCAATTTAGTTAGCTCATAGCCAAAATAGCTTTTACAAAGGGCTAACAATAGCAGCAGTAGCAGAAGCACCAGTATCAACAAAAGTAGTGCCATATATTTACAAAGCACCTATTATGTGCCAAGAACTGTGCTAAGAGCTTTACAATATTTTCTCATTTGATCCTCACTTCCTTGGGAGGGGGCTGCTATTATCCTGATTTTACAGTTGAGGAAACTGAGGCAAAGAGGTTAAATGGCTTGCCCAAGGTAACAAAGCTAGAAAGTGTCTGAAGCTAAATTTGAATTCTTCAGGTCAGGTGCTCTATCCACTGCACCACTTAGCTATCTTACCATATTTACTAAGGTGGTCCAGTAATAACAGTTAGCATAAAACATCACCCACAAATACATACAGAGTTCAGAGGAAAGTGGGCTCATATTAAGAAAGCATGTAGTCTTTCTCTCATTCATTATATTTTTTATGAAGTTCCCCTGGGAAATAATGAATCTGCATTCTTCTGTCTTTGATCTTCCCGCAGACACTGCCTTCAGATGATCTGGGGAGATCACTAGGACATTAATGAGAGGATGAGATATCTAGTATTCTCCAGATCCTTTTATATGGATACAAGGTCTTCCTCCAGCCAAAGGGGTGGAATGAACCCTTTTCTTAACTCATTCAATAATTTATAGAATATCTGTGGATTGTGGCCAAGTTTTTCTTCTATTCTTGTGCATCATCCTTCTAGTTTGAAGAACTTTTGTTCTTAGCCTGAGTTCTATTATGGAAATGGTTGATTGGGCATCCATTTCTAAATGTGCATGGGAGACAGGCTGTGTAAATGTATGGAGATGGAGTGCCGAGTTTGAGGAAGAGCCTGTTTGCCTGAAATATACAGTATATAATGTAGAATGTAGCATGTGAAAAGGGAAGTAATATGTAACAAGTCTGGAAAGTTAGGTTAGAAACAGAATGTGGAAGGTTCTAAATGTCAGTGTGGAGCTTAGATTTTATGTTAGAGGTAATAGGGAGCCAGTGAAGTTTCTTGAGTAAGGAAGTGACTTGGTTAAACTTGAACTTTAAAGAAATTATTTTGGCTGCTATGTGGAGAGGGAGAGAAATTGGAGGTCCCGGTAGGAGACTTACAACACTCTAGTTGAAAGGTAGGAAAAGCCTGAATTTTGGTGGTGGCTTTGTGAAGTAGAGGATACAAAAGATGCTGAAGAATTAAAAATAAAATAACTTAGCAAGTGGCTGAATGTTGGTAGGACAAGGAAAAAGGGAAGAGTTGGAGATGCCTCTTGAATTTGTAAACCTTTGTAACAAAGAAGGTTTTTGGTGCCCTCAAGAGAATTAGAGAAATTTGGAAGCACGATAGGTTGCAGGGGAGGAGATAATGAGTTCCATTTTGGATATTGTAAGTTTGAGGTGGTTATAAGGTTTTCATGGGGAGATACCTGACAAGAGATTGATGTTGTAAGACTGAAACTCTTCAGAAGGTCTAAGGATGGAGATATAGACCTGGAAATATCTGCAAAAAGTGATAACTGAAGCCATGGGACCTGATGAGATCATCAGGAAAGAATACAGAGTGATAAGAACTAGGACAGATTATTGGAGTACACCCACAGTTAGAGGACATGATATGGATGATGACCCAGCAAAAGAGCCTAAGGAGAGGTCAGACCAGCACAGAATGATATCATGACACCCAAAAGAGGAGAAAGTATGCAGGAAGAGGGGGAGACCAACAGTGTCAGGTGCAGAGAGGTCAAGAAGGATGAGGGATGGTTTTGCAATAGAGGGATCACTTGGAGAACTTTTAGAAAGCCATTTCTGTTGAGTGATAAGGTTAGAATCCAGTCAATTCCCAAATGGTGTCCCTTCAGCTTCTCTTGGATTTGTCTCTCTTCTCTATCCCTGTTGCCACCATTTACCTAGACTACCACAATAGCCTACTTTCAGCTCTTCCTGCCTCTGCCCTCTTCTTCTCCTAATTTGTCCTTCACAATAATTATATATATATATATATATATATATAGTCACGTCTTGTCACCCCTCTCAAAAATCTTTAATGCTCTCCATTGATTGGCATCCATCTCGTGCATGGGAGACAACCTGTGCAAAGGTATGGAGTTCAACTGGCCTTTTAGATAAAATACCAAATTCCTCTCCCTGCTTGTCAAAGCGCTCAGGAATTTGTCACTATCCTGCCTTGATAGTCTTAGACTCCTGGATACTAAATTACTGAGTGTTTTATAGAACTATACTACTGTTCTCTATGTACTCTTATGAAACTAAACTGCTGACCAAACTCCATACTTAGCAGCATTTATTAAGCACCTGCTACTAGAGGTATGCTATTAAATACTGAGTCCTGTAATTTTTCTCCTTGGTTCCTTTCCAAGGCTCCTTGGTTTCCTTTGAGTATTCCATATGGAATGCCCTCCCTTTCCATTTCTGCTTCTTAAATTCCTGCTCACCTTTTAAAGTCCAATTTAAAAGCTATCTCCTTCATAAATCTTTCTCTGCTACCTTCTGTTCATAATGACTTTTACTCCTTGGGCTGAGCATAACTCTGATTAGTGCACTTATTTGGCCAGAGCAGTGGATCAAATGCAGGGCCTGAATTTGGTCAAATTTGACCTCAGACATTTATTAGCTAAGTGACCCTGGCCAGATCACTTAACTCTGTTTACACCTCTGTTTCCTCATCTGTAAAATGGGCTATTTGAAGAAAATGGCAAACCACTGCAGTGTCTTTGCCAAGAAAATCTCAAATAGGATCACAAAGAGTCAGATATGACTGAATAACAACAACAATGCATTTATGATATAATAATCACAGCTCATGGATTCTAGAGCTGAAAAGGATCTCAAAGACCATGGAGTCCAAGCTCTTTATTTCAGAGTTGAGAAAACAGAGGCCCAAAGAAATAACTGACTTATCCAGGATCACTTAGCAAGTGTCTGAGGAAGGAATAAAACTTGAATTTTGTTGACACCTTGGACCACCCTCTATCCACTTAGTGTACCATATTGTGTAGTTATCTGAGCGATAGCTTCTCCCTCTCTGATATTGGAAAGTTGAAATGGCCAGGGGCTCTTTTATCTAGACTTTGTATCCCCTCACCTCTTCCCCCCACCCCCCTCCACACCATCAAAGGCCTCTGCAAACAATGGGCGCTTAATAAATGTTTGATTAATTTTCACTGCTTATTGTAAGTCCCACCATAAAGAATTGTTGGTTCAGACTCCCTAGGAGCAATCTCCGGCAGTCTTCAGCAAATCATTGACTGGGGCCTAGTTTATTCTGTACTTGAGTCCTCAGCTTAATGATTTGTTTATTTAACTGGTGGCTTCATTAAGGGCATTTAGCACCTACAGCTATAATAAAAGGGGCTTTCCCTGAGACGCTTAATTGTTAGTGTTTTAAAACTCCTTTGAAGTGCTAAGAGTCACTTAAGAGGACAGTTAAATAAATAAGCCATTAGGAATAGTGTTAGGTCAACACAAGCCTAATATTCAGATTTGCTTGGAAGGCAGTTTTAAGGTAGTAAAAAGATCACTGTCTCTTTGTGTTAAAGGAACTGAATTTCAATCCAGGTTCCATCCCTTACTGCAACTTTATTCAGGTTGTTGACTTATCCTACTTTTCATGACCCCATTTGGGGTTTTTGTGGCAGATCCTGGAGTGGTTTGCCATTTCCCTCTCCAGCTCTTGATTCTTTCTATAAGGGGTAAAAGAAAAAAAAAAAGGCAGACTCTTTTCAACAACATTCAGGCCAATTCCATAGACTTGTGATGAAAAGAATCATCTGCATCCAGAGAGAGGACTGTGGAGATTGACTATGGATCACAATAGATTATTTTCATCTTTTTTGCAGTTGTTTGCTTGCTTTTTTTCCCTTTCTTTCTCATTTCTTTCCATTTTTAATCTGATTTTTTTTTCTTGTGCAGCATGATAATTGTGGAAATATGTATAGAAGAATTGCACATGTTTAACCTATATTGGATTACTTGCTGTCTAGGGGAGGGGAATGGGGGAAGAGAAGGAGAAAAAATTGGAACACAAAGTTTTGCAAGTATGAATTTGAAAACTATCTTTGCGTGTATTTTGAAAAAAAAAATCTTTCTTTCGTTTCTTTCTTCCTTCCTTCCTTCCTTCCTTCCTTCCTTCCTTCCTTCCTTCCTTCCTTCCTTCCTTCCTTTCTTCCTTTCTTTCTTCCTTTCTTCCTTTCTTCCTTTCTTCCTTTCTTCCTTTCTTCCTTCCTTCCTTCCTTCCTTCCTTCCTTTCTTTCTTTCTTTCTTTTTCCCAAAAAGAGTGCTGGATTAGGAATTTGGAGACCTAAGCTCCAATCTTAGTATTGGCTCTGTTATTAATGTGATGTGATATCTTGAGGTTTCACTTTCCTAAACTGATATATAAAGTGTTCCAAAAGTTTTAGTGTGGTTTTAAGCTCTTTTAGTACTCTATTAGACATTATTAATGATGATAGCATTTATATATGATAGTACTTTTAAGTGTTTTACAATTATCTCATTTAATCTTTAAAACAACCTAGAGAGGAGGCGCTATGATCCACATTTTATTTTATTTATTTGCTCATTTATTCTGTGAGACAGCTAGGGTTAAGAGACACACTCCAGGATTAAACTGCTAGTATGTATCAAATGTCTGAGGTCAGCTTTGAACTCAGATCCTCCTATCTCCAGGGCTAGTGCTCTATCTACTGCGCTACTTAGCTGCCCCTCTTATCCACATTTTATAAATGAGGAAACTGAGGCAAGACACAGGTTAAATGATTTATCCAGTCCTGCTTCACAACAGAGCCACTTTGGAGAAAGTGCCTTGTAAAACTTAAAAAAAAAGAAAAGAAAAGAAAAAGTAAACCTGTATTGACAATTGTGTATTTATATTACCTTCATTTCCTACTATGTGCCTCCCCTTTCCTTGTCTCAGAGTTCTCTTATAAAAGGAGCTCTTAACTTTTGGGGTGGTCACCAACATGTTTAGGAGCCTAAGGAAATTTGTGGACCTCTTCTCAGAATAATGTTTTCATTTTTTATTTTTTGCTGAGGCAATTGGGTTAAGTGACTTGCCCAGGGTTGCACAGCCAGAAATGTTCAGTGTCTGAGGTCACATTTGAACTCTGGTCCTCCTGACTTCAGGTCACCTAGCTGTCCCTCAGAATAATGTTTTTAAATGCAAAAAAAATAAACCATATAAGATTTTAAATGAAACCAATTATATTGAAATACAATGATAGATATGTATATATGAGTTTTAATTTCTATATGTGTATATATACATTTATTATATATGTCTTTATGTATTTATAGCCCTAGGTCTGTGAACCAAACAATTCCTGTCATAACAAAAAATAAAAATAAATAAAATATCAATTCAACAAAACAAATCAACAAATTAATCAAGTGTAACATTATAGGTGTTCTATACCCATGGCTGCAAAGAAAGGAAGTGCTTTCTCATATCTCTTCCTTAGGGCTGCTTCTTTATAATTTCCCAGCTTTCAGTTTCCATTTTTATTGTTGTCATACTTTCCATTTGCATTATTATGGTCAATGTGCACACTTCTTTCCTGATTCTGCTTTAAAAACTTTGTGTCATCAGTTCTCCTGAATTTTTCTATGTTTCTTTGTACTCATCATATTCATAATTTCTCACAGCATAAAATCAATAAATATTTTTTAAGTACCTACTATATTTCAGACATTGTGCTAAGTGATAAGGATACAAAAAAAGATCATAAGACAGTCCTTGTCAAGGAGCTTACAATTTAGTGAGGGAGACAATATGCCAACAAATATATAGGAAGCAAGATATAAACAGGATAAATGTTGTTTGTCCTTCTCTCTCAAAGTTGAGCAATAATATTGCAAGGGTGATGTCTTGAATTACTCATAAATTTGAATTAAATGAGGCAGATTTAAGATTGAATAAAGTTGTCAGCCTTACTCTTTCCTCCAGAGTCATAGAAGTTTAGTGGCAAGACAAAAATCAAGAGGGCTGGTGATGGCCCAGGTTGCACTGGGTGACCTCAGAATGTCTAAATTAAAGTCTTTTCCAAGTCTCAATTTGTCTCTCAGTTTGTCTGAGGCACCATCCATTCAATGTTTAAGGGCTAGGTAACAAGTGAGATAAAAGATGGCCTCACTTAGTATTTCATAAATATTAAGGGGCTATTTGAGGGGTAGACCTTCAAAGTTTCAAGCCAGAACAGAAAACAATTGCTATTTACAGTCATTCTAAGCCATTAAAACTTAAACTGAGCCACTGAGATTTGGTCTAAGGACTGTTATTGGTCATCCAGTGAAAGCTTGAATGATTTGGGTTTAAAAACTAGTCAAGTAGCTTCATTTGAAATACAATGGACTTTTTCAAGCCTTTTTTTCCTATATTTTCTATATTTCAAGTTAAAAATGCACAGGACAAAAAGTAAATTGTCCCAGTTTTTTGAAAAAAAAAAAAAAAAGCTAAGTGCTGGTGATACAAGCAGGAAAATGATAGTTCCTACTCTAAAGGATCTTACAATGAAATGGGGAAGGGGCAACATGCAAGTAAATAAATACAAAACAAACTATATAAAGGATAAATAGGAAATAATCAAGAGGGAAGGCACTGGAATTAAGAAGAACTGGGGAAAGCTTCCTATAGGAGACAGGATTTTAGATGGAATTTAAAGGAAGCCAGGAAGTCAGTAGTCAGTACAGAGGTAGGAGAGAATTTCTGGTTTGGGAGGGGGGAAGGAAAGGTGGGGAAGGAGGGAGAGAGGGATAGAGATTGGGAAGGAGACAGCTCAAGAGAATACCTGGAGCTAAGAGATAGAGTAACTTGTTTGTGGAACAGCCTGGAGGCTAGTGATGGTCACTGGATCAAAAAGAGTATTTGTTACAGAAGAAGGTAGAAGACTGGAAAGGTAGGCAGGGCCTAACTCATGAAGGACTTTGAATGATAAATAGAATATTTTGTATTTGCTCTTTGAGCCACTAGGAAGTCATTGAGTCTATGAAAGGATGGGAAGGGGGAGAAAACTGATGACATAATCTCACCTGTGTTTTAGAAAAATCACTTTGGTGGTTGAGTAGAAAATGGTTTGGAGTTGGAAGAGACTTGAGGCAAGACTTAGTAGGTGGTTATTGTGATAATCAAGATATGAGGAGGTATATCACCATTTTTTTGTAGCATTTTTAAAATTATATTATAGCTTTTTATTTACAAGATATATGCATGGGTATTTTTTCAGCATTGACAATTGCAAAACCTTTTGTTCCAACTTTTCCCCTCCTTCCCCCTACCCCTTCCCCCAAATGGCAGGTTGACTAATTATGTTAAATATGTTGAAGTATAAGTTAAATATAATATATGTATACATATCACCATTTGTTTAACCATTCTCCACTTGATGGTCTTCCATTGCTTTACTATTATAAAAAGTTATATTATAAATATTTTAGTGTATATGAGACTTTTATCCTTCTCCCCTTTGGAGTATATGCCTTATAGTAGGATTTCTGAGTCAAAGAATGGACATTTTAGACACTTTTTTGAATAATTACAAATCACTTTCCAAAACTGTTGAACCAATTCACAGTTCCACCAGTAGCATATTAGGATATTCATCTTTCTACAACTCTTTGAATACTGACTCTTCTCATCTTTACCAATTTGCTGGATAGGAGGCAAAAACTGAGCACTCTTTTAATTTATATTTATCTTATTTTGTAGTTGAGATGTTTCCTTCATGTTCAACTCTTCATGACCCCATTTGGGGTTTTCTTGGCAAAGATACTAGAGCAAGGTTTGCCTTTTCCTTCTCCAGTTCATTTTATAGATGAAGAACTGAGGCAAACAGGGTTAAGTGACATATCCAAAGTTATATAACTAGTAAATGTCTGGGCCCAGATTCAAACTCAGGAAGATGAGTCTTCCTGACTCCAGATTTGACACTCTATCCACTATACCACCTAGCTATCCCTATTTACCTATCAGTTCTTTGTAAATCTTAAAGTACTATAGAGATGAGAGTTATTATAGTTATTATCAAATGTTGCAGAGTTATGATTCAGGAGAGAGATTATTTCCAACTGTGGGGTAATGAGAAGCTGAGGCGAAGAAGGAGGGAGAAAAATTTCTAACACAAAGTTTTGCAAAGGTGATTGTTGAAAGCTATCATTGCATGAATTTGGAAAAATAAAATAGTATTAAAAATAAAATCAATAACAATTTTTTAAAAAAACTGAAAAGCTTCATGAAAGAGGTAGCATTTGAGCCTCAAATTTGGGCCTCAAAGAATACTAGGATTTCATTAGGCAAAGTTGAGGGTTGGAGGAAAGGAATTCAAGATAGAGAGAACAGCAGGATCAAAGACACAGTCATGAGAATATTTGCAGTATTCTGTTTAGATGAAGACTATTCTGATGAGACTTGAATTGAAAGTAGCAGTCAGAGACAGGATTGAAAATGAAATTTGGATCCAGATTGTGGAACATTTTGAATGCCAGTTTAGGTTATATTTTTTCTAATGCTGCTGTATTGGAAATGCCACTGGATTTAGAGTAAACCTGAGTTTAAGTTCTGTTCTACCACTTAATAACCATATGACCTTGTCTGAATCCATTCCCTTGCTTAATCTGTACCTCAGTCTCCTCATTTGTAAATTAGACTTACTTTAGAATCCATTCTAACCCTAAAGATTTATTTAAAGGAGACAGCTAGATGGCGCAGTGGATAGAGCATCAGCCCTGCAGTGAGAAGTTCAAATCTGGACTTAGACACTTAACACTTACTAGTTGTGTGACCTGGGCTTAATCCCACTTAATCCCAATTGCCTCAACAAAAAGAAAAAAAAAAAATCTATTCAAAGCAATATGATCTAAAGTCAGAAAAACCTGAGACTGAATCCCACTTCTGACATTTAATAGTTGTGTGACTAGGTCACAGTCTCTCTTAGTATGTTTCCTTATTTATTAAATGTGGATAATAATATTTGTAGGACGAATCTCACAAAATTGTTGTTAGGTTCAAAATGAAATAATGGATGGAAAATACTTTTCAATCTTTTTGTGTAAGCTATTATTGTTTTTGTAATCTGTGGCTAATGGAAATCCGTTGAAATTTTTTGTTCCAGGAGACAAGTATAATCAGAGAGATGCTTTAGGGCAGTCGGCCTGACAGTATAGTTGTGATTAATGGGAGGGTAAGAGATTAGTTGATCCTAGTTGGTCTTATTCAGATCTGGCAAACTATCTTGTGTATACTGATTAGATGGCAAGTGTTCAGATCCTTTGGAGACTTTTACTAGTGGCAAACTAATGAGACTTTTGGCACTCCAGCATAGGCTTAGCCAACTGCTTGGGTGCCCTCTGACTAACGACTGCCTACATGGACTATACAGGGCTAGTGTGAAGGGAAAGGGTTTTTTTCCCCTTTAGTCTAGGGTCCTAAGATTAAGCATCCTACATAAGATTCTTCTTGCTGAGAAAGGAAGGTTCAGACTTTTACATAAAGGGATGACTTAAAGGCAGTGACGGAATGTCCAGTCTTTATGCTTTTTGTCACTTGTTCAAAATCACATACTTCTCTGGTTATATTTCCCACTGTCTTATTAGTCTGCCTTTATCCTCAAGTTCCTTATTCTTATCCCATTCAACCCTGAGTTCCAACCAAACACTACATACTCCTTCTACTGTGACCTCTGGAATGCTTCTTCCATAGACTACTTAAAACGTTTTCTCTCCAGCTCCTTGTATCAGCTGTTATTATTATCTGTTAGCTATTATATTACCTGACATCTGGCTTCCCTGATAACACAGCCTCTCTGGCTATTTTCCTGCACTTTCAGATTTTTCCCCTACTTCCATCACTCAGTAACCTCTTTTCCTCTGAGTTCATGCTGTTCATATCTACTAATCATTCAAATTCTTGGTAGTTGTTGTCTATAGACCCTCAGGTCACTCTTTTCCTTCCTCCATGGATTTGGTACCCAGTTTGCAATACCAACTCTGCCTTCATACTAGGGGACTTCAACATACATATTGACTCCTTCAAACACCTTAACCACTAAATTCCACATCTTATTCATTTCCTTTGACCTACTCTTCCACCCCATGTCAGTCACACACAAAGATGGGTATAACGTTGATCTTGCCGTCACCCACAAATATAGCACCTTCATGTTGAAGAATCCAGAAATCCCCTAATTTTACCATAATCAAGTGGCTTTTTACCTCTCCCTCTACCTTCCCTTACCCCTACCACACTCTTTTTTTTAAATAGCTTTTTATTTTCAAATACATGAAAAGATAATTTTCAACATTCACTCTTACAAAACCTTGTATTCCAAATTTTTCTCCCTCCCTTCCCCCCAATCCTTTCCCTACACAGCAAGTAATCTATGTTAAACATGTAATTCTTCTATACATATTTTCACACTTATCATACTATACAAGAAAAAAAATAAGATAAAAAAGTAAGCAAACAACAAAAAAGGTGAAAATACTGTGTTGTGATCCACATTCAGTCCCCACAGTCCTCTTTCTGAGTGCAGGTGGCTCTCTCCATCACAAGACCATTGGAAATGGCCTGAATCACCTTTTTGTTGAAAAGAGCTATATCCATCAGAGTTGATCATATAATCTTGATGTTTCTGTGTACAGTGTTCTCTTCATTCTACTCACTTCACTATTATCAGTTCATGTAAATCTTTCTAGGCCTTTCTGAAATCAAAACAATAATATTCTATTACATTCATATACCATAACTTATTTAGCCAGTCCTCAACTAATGAGCATCCACTCAGTTTCCAGTTCTTTGCCACTATAAAAAAGGTGCTGCAAACATTTTTGCACATGTAGGTCCTTTTCCCTTTTTTATGATCTCTTTGGGATACAGATCCAGTGGAGACATTGCTGGATAAAAGGGTATGTACAGTTTGATAGCCCTTTGGACATAGTCCAAATTTCTCTCCTTATATCTTACCAAAGCTAACCAGAATGGTTAGATCAGTTCACAACTCTACAATAATGTATTAGTGTCTCCGTTTTCCCACATCCCCTCCAATGTTTATCATTATCTTTTCTTGTCATCTTAGTCAATCTAAGAGGTATGTAATAGTACCTCAGAGATGTCTTAATTTGCATTCCTATAATCAATAGTGATTTAGAGCATTTCCACTTTTCTGCTTCTCTTCTAATCTTGGTTGCATTGGTTTTGTTTGTATAAAACCTTTTAAATTTAATATAATCAAGATTATCCATTTTGCATTTTATATCATCTCTAGTTCTTCTTTGGAAATAAATTCCTTTTTTCTCTACAAATCTGAGAGGTAGACTATTCCTTGTTTCCTAATTTGCTTATAATATCATCCTTTATGTCTAAATCATGAACCCATTTTAACTTTATCTTGGTATAGGATGTTAGGTATTGATTGGTCAATGTCTAATTTTGGCCATACTATTTTCCAATTTTCCCAGCATTTTTTGTCATATACTGAGTTCTTATCTTTAGGTTTATCTAACCTAGATTATTGTAGTCATTGATTATTGTGTCTTATAAGCCTAACCTATTCCACTGATCAACAACTCTGTTTCTTAGTAATCAAATGGCCAAGCCATACTCTTTATCTACATTGTAATCTCCAATCCTTTGACTCCTTAATTCTCCCCAAACCAACTCCTGTGTACTAGTCTCTCTTTGACCCTTTAATGAATTAATTTAACTTTACATTGCCTTCTTCTCTTGAATCCCTAGTCTTCTTATCATTTTGCTATTTGCACCTGCCCTGCCAAATTGCAATCTTGGACCACTCCTGTCTTTCATTGCCTTTCTTCCACATGTGCTGCTGAATGGATAATGGAGAAAAATCACACAACAATGGTAGCTCCACTACAATTTAAGTCATACAACCTCAATTGGGCCTTCACTGATGCTAGGCAATCTTACTGTATCTTTTATCAATTCATTAATGTATACATTAGCCCTTCCAAACCTCATCCCTCCTCAAATCTCTCAAGACTTCTCTTCCCTCCACTCTCTCAGCTAAGAACCCTGTCTCATATTTTACAGAAAAAATTGATGCCATTTGCTGAGCTCCCTCTTCTTCCCCTCTTACACATCACCTATTATTCATAAGATTTCTATAGTTCTCTTCTTTACCTTATCTTTAAATGATGAAGTAGCCTTATACCTTTCCAAAGCTAACCATCTACCTGCTAACTTGATCCCATTCTATCCTGGTTTGCCAATTGCTGTCATCTTCACTCCATCACTTATTTTTAATCTCTCTCTGTCTACATACTCATTCCCTGTTACCTATGAACATGTTTCTATATTGGAAAATAAAACCAAAAACACTTGATCCTTCTATCCTCAATGACTATGATCTTATACCTCTTTAGTACTCTATGACTAAACTCCTTGAAAAGACCACCTGTAATTTGTGCCTTCATTTTCTTTCCTCTCACTCTTTTCTTAATCCCTTACAATCTGAATTCTGACCTAATCATTCCATTGAAATTGCTCTGTGCAGTTAGTAGTCATTTCTTAGTTGTCAAATCCAACGGCCTTTTCTCAAGTTTCATTCTCCTTGACCTTTCTGCTGTCTTTGCTAATTAACATTTTCTTTTCCTATCCTTTTGAGATTTTCAGGGCATCATGCTCTCCTGATTCTCCTCCTACCTATCTAACCACCTCTTCTCTGTCTTTTTTGATTGATCCTCATACATAAAATCCCACAGAGTTCAGTCCTGGGTCCTCTTCTCCATCTATACTTTTTCATTTGGTGATTTCCTCAGCTCTCCTAGATTAAATAACCATTTCTATACAGATGAGTATCAATCTCCCTGCTGACCTCCAATCTCATGGCATATATCAAGTACTTAAAAATGTTTATTTATTAATTGATTGATAATGCTGAAAAGATTGATATTTGGTACATGAGACTGGGAAACCTAAGAATTGGGTTCTTATTCACTCCATGTCACTAAGTTTTCGTGATCCTGGCCAAATCATTCTACCTTCCCATGTTCTGTAAAATTAAGAATTTGAACTAGATGATCTCTAAGATTCCTTTTGACTCTAAAAATTTTATGTTCAGTAGCTCCTTATAGAATGTGAAAGTTTAGGAAACTCATAGAAGGGAGCCTTATGGAGCCTGCACTATACTTCTTGTTATACCAAGCCTCCTGTCAAGAGTCAGATGATTCCACTAGTGGGGCTGCACCAGTAATCGTATTATCTGCTTACACAGGATTTTGACTTTACAAATTCTGGAAAACCCACTTGATCTAGAAATTTATGAGCGTGGGAGGGAGGAAAAAAAACAAGAAAGAACAATGATATTGAGAAACTTTCTTTTCTAGTGTGGGGGGGGGGTCTGCTTATTTAACTTATTAAAAGTCTGGGCTTTCTGATTCCACAGATCATAGGGCAGAATTGGTTTCTAAGTACCTGATCTTTCAACCAAAAGTTGAGAACTCTTCAGATCCCAGTCAATCTTGTAGAGTCCAAGGAAGGCTAAAGATAATGATTTAAAATCTAACTCTTGGGAGATTAATTCTTCCCTTTGTGCTAAAAAAACCCAAACATTTACTAAGCGCCTTCAGAAGGGATAGGGGAAGTGAGGAGAAAGAAGGAAGAAAAGTGGAAAGGTAGAAGAGAAACAAACTGAATAAGATACATTTGCTTCAAACAGCTTACAGGTAAAACTCACACATAAAGAGATCATAAATAATCTCAGGTAGTTTGTGCTAGATGACCAGTCAAGAGAGCAGGAAAAAAACCCCAGTCAACTCTTGGCTATTAGAATTCAGAGAGAGAACAAGTCATTGTGGTCCACTGTGATCAAGGAAGGCTTCCTAGTTGGGGTGAGACTTGAGCTGTTTGAGCTGGTTTGAGAAGTAGGAAGAATTTATCTGGGGGGGTGGTAAAAAGTAAACTAGTCCAGACTGAGAAAAGGGTGTGAACAAAGACCCAGGGACATATGGAAGGGGACAATACAGAGGTGTGCCAGAACTAGCTCATACAAGCTCCTGAGAGCCAATTGTTACATTTTTAGAACATTTACACCTTGGAAACTGGCAAATGCTCCAAATCAGGGTTTGGTGTATTTTTTGTTTTGTTGATTGCCTAGACTTAAGAAAGAGATGGAGAAAAAAAATCTTAATAATGCAAATTAAACTTAAAGCTGTGGTATATACTGGGGTGAGGCAGGGAGGAAAAGGGGAGCTTACTAAACATTTACCAGTACCTTTCTGGGGTGCTCCTATCCAGTAAATGATCACAAAGATAAAAATTATAGAATTCCTACATTCATAGAGTTTACATTTTAATGAATGTAATGTAGAGAGAGATGATGAATGAATAAATCAAACTATGTACCATGCATTGTACTAAGCTCTAGTGATACAAATAATAATAAGAAGAAAGATAGAGACAGACAAACAGAGAGAGAAAGAGAGAAAGCATGTGTGAGAGAGAAAGTTTTCACCTTCGAGAGGCGGAAACCCCTTTTTTCTCCCAGCAAAGATCTATGAATTTATTGCTAAATAATCCAAGAATAGAATCTTTAAAAAATATATTATTTTACTTATACATGGACTAAAACAAGCATTTCCATAACATAATATAATAAAAATATGATTGCACACAAAACTGTAAATCTATTTGTACAACTTACTATTCCTTTTAAATATATAATAAAATTATCATGTAGATTTCTTTTTTCTTTCTTCTCCCTCCCTGATCTTTAAAAAAATCCATTTTCTTTACCACCACCACCTCCAACCAACTGATGAAACAAGCAAAACAAAATCCTTATTACAAACATGTACAGTTTCAGAGCTACATTCTAATAAGGGAACATGGCACCTATGAAGGAGCAGTAAGCAAGAAGGAGCTTTTGGATTAGGGAGTCAAAGGATTGGGAAGACAGAGTGAAGTCTTGGAAACAGTTAAAGTAAAACATATTGGAGGCAAAGGTGAGATTCTGAGAAACTGTTCTAATAGAAATTCACAGTAGTAGAAAGATACAGACATTCAGTGAGGGGATCTCCTGAACTGGGTCTTGGAGGAAGGCAAGAATTTGAAAAAGCAAAAATGAAGGGGCCATATACATTCCTCGCAAGGAAGATAGAAGAGATGTATCAGGAAGGGAAATTTAAGAAAACTGGACAAGTAGGCTAGCGTCAGATGGGAGAAGGCCAGATTAGGGGGTATATTTTTCATCTTGTAGGTAGTATGAAACTACTGGACAGCTTTTGAACATGAGATTGAGATCATGAGACCTCTGCACCAGGATGATTATTTTGTCAGCTGTGTTTAAGATGACTAAGTCTAATCATCTGAATCAACCCTTAGTTCAGAGGATAGACTAGAGGCAGGAAAACTAGTCAGAAAAGTCTAGGAGATAAATGATGAAACCTTGGACTAGGATGATGGTAGTAGGCACAGAAAGAAGCAAACAAATCTAAGAGTGGTTGTGGAGGTAAAAATCATGAGAAAGAAGGAAGCAAGCATTTATTAAGCACCTATGGTATACCAGGCACTTTGCTAGACACCTTACAAATATTGTTTCATTTAATCCTCATAACAACCCTGAGAAGTCAGGTGCTATTATTATCACCCCCATTTTACAGTTAATGAAACTGAGTCAGATAGAGGACAAATGATTTGCCCAGAGTCACACAACTAGAAAGTATCTAAGACTAGATTTGGACTCAGGTCCTTCTGAAGTCAGGCCTTGTGTACCATCCACTGTGTCACCTGTATTTGCTTAGTTAGGTGAGTGAGGAAGAAGTAAATATGACTCCCAGTTTTGAGCCTATGTGACTGGGGAGGCAGTGTACCATCAATAGAAATGGGAAACTGGGAGGAGGAGTAGACTTGGACGGCGATGACAGTGAGCTCCATTTTGAACATGTTGGGTTGAAGATGCTAGTAGCATGACATTTAGAGATATCCAGACCAGCAAGTTCAGTGAGAGAATGGGGTGGTGGGTATATCTGGGTTTGAGACTTATCCATATAGATATGATAAAGGATTGAATGGAAGCACATGAAAGAAAATATCAAAGGAGAGGATGTAACAAGAATGGAAAGTCCCTGGAAAAAGAGAAGTAATGAGATAATCATCAAAAACTGTAGGATGGGGAAAGGGATAGGATCAAGAATATAGAATTGGTCCTTAGAAAGGAAAAGGGCCCACTTCATCCTTTGAGATGAAAGCAAAGGAACCTAACAGATGAAGATTTTGAGGTTTTGAGGAAATAGAAAGCAATTCAAGGATGCTGGGTTCCATCTTCCCTGTCAAGTAAAGAGAAGCGGCCGTAGGTTGAGAGGGAGGGGATGAGAGTGGGAACCTAAGGAGAGAGAAGGTTTGATATATCCTTTGTTAGGAGTGAAAAAAAGTTCAATAAAACTAACCAACACATAAAAATCTGATATTGCAACCAGTCTTCCCCTCTGCAGTGAAGGGAGGAAGTCACATTTTTTTCAGGTCCTCTTTTGTCCAAGTTTGGACATTTAGTTAGGGGTCATCACTAGTTGTCTTGACCTATGTCTTTCCATACTTCAATGAATGGAAGACAGAGTGAGACTGTTGACTCCGGTCATCTCTGCCTCACTTATCAAGACATTACTCTCCTGATATCATTGATCCTTTTTGAATGAATAAACAACAATAACACCAAACCAATTTGAGAGGAATAACAAGATTGCTGGGAAGTATTGAGGACCCAAGTCAAACTAGATAACATGAATTTTATAGACCTAATTTGTAGTGTTTTGTTTTTTTTAAACTTTATTAAAGCTTTTTATTTTCAAAACATATGCATGGATAATTTTTCAAC
This sequence comes from Sarcophilus harrisii, assembly GCF_902635505.1. NCBI lineage: Eukaryota > Metazoa > Chordata > Mammalia > Dasyuromorphia > Dasyuridae > Sarcophilus > Sarcophilus harrisii. Next base: position 225,889,759 of record NC_045427.1, read on the forward strand.
ATTAACCCTTGCAAAACTTTGTGTTTCAATTTCCCCTCCTTCCCCCTCTCCCCTCCCTTAGATGACAACTAATCCAATATATGTTACAGATGATTAAAAAAATATGTCATAAGCATACATATTTATACAATTGTCTCACTAGACAAGAAGAATCAAATCAAAAAGAAAAAAAGGAAAAAAATAGAATGCAAGCAAACAACAACAAAAGAGTGAAAATACTATGCTGTGGTTCACACTCGGTTCCCACAGTCCTCTCTCTGGGTGTAGATGGCTCTTTTCATTACAAGATCATTGGAACCTGGCCTGAATCATCTTGTTGAAGAGAGCCATATCCAATAGACTTAATCATAATATAATCTTGCTGTTGCTGTATATAATGATCTCCTGGTTCTGCTCATTTCACTCAGAATCAGTTCATATAAATCTCTCCAGGCCTTTCTGAAATCATCCTGATGGTCATTTCTTACAGAACAATAATATTCCATAACATCCACGTACCATAACTTTTTCAGCTATTCTCAAACTGATGGGCGTCCACCCAGATTCCAGTTTCTTGCCACTAATGTGTAGTATGTTCATGTTTCATTCCAACAGTATTCAAGATTCTGGGGTAGGAGCAGAGAGAGCAGATTGTAGGAACTAGGAATTCAAGGGTAAAGGATATTGCTTTATAGATCTGGTTAACTATAGGGTTAAGATTGTGAAGGGAAGGGAATTAGGCTAGATCAAGAGGGTCACATCCACCTGGATGAAGACTGACAAAAAGAAATGGAGGGCATGAGGGGAGAGTCTTAAAGGAATCTGGCTTTGATTCAGTTAGCAAGTACTTTCTCTCCTCTGGACTCTGTTTTTCCCTTCGACAAGATGACAGGGTTAAATTAAACGATTTCTTCTAGAAGTTCCCTCTAGATCCATCACCCTACATTCATGTTCTAAGCCCTTTCTAGCTCTTCAGTTCTATTGTTCTCTCACTTTGAGACCCCAGGCCCTGGTCAGCCTTTTGGCACAGTGGCTGCCAACTCTCCCCATCCTTCTGTAGCCTCAGGGGCTTCTTTTCATGGAAAAGACAGGAAAAGAAATTTCTCTGTCCTGGGAGGGATCCCCCAGGCAGGCCCAGGAAAAAAAAAAAAAACACAACAACAAAAGCCTTTGTTTCTGGCTTTTCCCCCATCCTCCCCACCAGGTGAGTGGAGGCTGAGGCCCATTTTTGGCAAATCACTGTCTTGGGCTTATCCCATCAAATTCAGAACTGGATCCCTGAGGCTACAATGTGGGCAGGATGGGGCAGCACAGGGGTGCGTGCAAACAGAGCCGAGTGATTCCCACCCACCCCAAAGCGACCCTGAGATCTACCTGGAGAATAAGGAGACCTTGTTCCAGTGGAAACTTTTGTGTGTGTGTGCTTTACACAAGAATGCAGAGGATAAAGCTGGTTTTTGGCAACATCTCTCTTTCCTCGAAACAGGGAACTGCACGCCCTGTTCCTTATAGTTCCCTATAGTTATTCCCACATCAAAACATTTTCCTTTTGTCTAATATCATAGACCTTTCTTCTACATGAACCGTTCTTAATTTCTAAGGGGCCAAACCAAAGTTCATAGAGTGCTGTGATTTCCACAGAGCATTCTAAAATTATAACTCAAGGCCAATAAATGCACAAGCCAGCAGCTTCTGAGTAAGCCAGGCAGGCTCTTCTTGAATGTGGTCTGGGTACTTAGAGACAGAATGGTATAGTGAAAAGAATGCTGAATTTCAAATCACGAGATCTGGGCTTGAAATCTGTTTCACCTGTGTGATCTTGGACAAATCACTTAACTTCTCAAGGCCTCCAGTTTTCTTATTTGTAAAATGAAAAGTTTCCTTGAATTTCCTTACAGCTTTGGAGCCTATTACCAATAATCAGAGGAAGGGAGGCGGAGGCTCAGTTAACAGAGCAAGTATGTCCTAGCTGATTGGAAGAGTTAGAAAAGTAACCAATCTATTGAGGTCAGTTCCAATGGACTTGTGATGAAGAGAGCCATCTACACCCAGAGAGAGGACTGCAGGAACTGAGTGTGGATCACAACATAGCATTTCCACTCTTTTTGTTGTTGTTTGCTTGCATTTTTTTTCTTTCTCATTTTTTCCTTTTTGATCTGATTTTTCTTGTGCAGCAAGAGAATTGTACAAATATGTATACGTATATTTTTTAAACATGTTTAACATATATTGGATTACTTGCCATCTAGGGGAGAGGGTGAGGGGAAAGAGGGGAAAATTTGAAACACAAGGTTTTGTAAGGGTCAATGATGAAAAATTATTCATGTAAATGTTTTGCAAATAAAAAGCTTTAATTTAAAAAAACAACAACACCAACAACAACCAGAAACGGGAGCCAACCGTCAAAAAAACAAAGTATCCAAGCTTTGCAACCAATCCAGTCTTTTGGAGTGGATGAGTGAGGGTAAATTCTTCTGAGGTTTCTCTGTCTAGAGGTGGGATTCTCACTTAAGATGAACCTGACTGAAATTACTTCCTGTATAATCCTGGCCAAGTCAGTTTACTTTGTCCGGTCTCAGTTTCCTCCTTTGAGGAAGTTGGAATAGACAATCCCATAATCCTGTGATTAACTCTTCCAGTTCTTTATCCCATAATTACATCCATTTGGTAGTCAGCACTCATCAGGGAAAGTGAATATCTTTCTCTTTTTATGGTGATGCTGAAGGGGTCAGACTTGACTCATATTACTCCTTTCTCTGAGCAGCTACATACTTTCAGACACTACTAGCTGTGTGATCCTGGGCAAGTCAGACACAACCAAAAGAAGTGAACAAGAACGAACCCCTCTGTCCTCCTTAAATCTTGTAGTTGACAAGAAAAAAAAAAAAAAAAAAAAACAGCCAACCCAACAGACCATTTCACCTGAAAAGTCTAGTTGACTTGGAGGTCAGAATATGTAGCTTTGAGTCCTGATTGTACTTGTCTTTCTGATATTTAGTTTCCCCAGTTGTAAAAACAGAGATAATAGCATTTGTACTTCCTATCAAGAGATTGCTTTAAAGATCAAATGAGAAGATGAAAAGTGCTTTATAACAACAGAATATCAGTGACTATAATTAGGTAATAATTTCTGATTTCTTAAAAATAGTTTAATAGCTTATCTATGGAGGCATAAGTATGATATTTTTGACTCTTAATCATTCTTCTAAGTTCTATGAATTTCATTATTTTTTCTCTTTATCTCTCTCAAAATCCTCTTTAAGGAGTTAGGGAGAATATTTTAGAATTAGAATATCAGAGCTGAAAGGGACCTTAGAAAAAAGAATATTATCAGATTGCTAGCTATCTTGGGTGGGGGGAGAGGGAGAAAAATTTGGAACACAAAGTTTTGCAAAGGTGAATGTTAAAAACTATCTTTGCATGTATTAGGAAAAATAAAATACTATTAAAATTTTTAAAAAGAAAAGAAAAACAAACAAAAAAATAGAATTAGAACTAAAAGTAATGTTAGTGATATTAGGTCTTTAGAAATTAAATGTTATATAAAAATGTTATATAAATAGTTATATATGTTATATATAATTGTTATATAATAGTTATATAAATAGTTATATATGTTATATGTACTTACCATCTAGGGGAGGAAGCAAAGGGAAGGGAGGGAAAAAAATTGGAAGATAAGGTTTCCAATGGTGAATGTTGAAAACTATTTTTGCATGTATTTGGAAAAATAAAAAACTATTAAAATTTTTTAAAAAGAAAAAATAAACAAAAAATAGAATTAGAACTAAAAGGGACCTAAAACTTAAAACACAAAATGTCAGTGATATTAAGTCTTTAGAAATTAAATGTTGCATATTGGATTACTTGCTGTTTAAGTGGGGGAAAGGAAGGGGAAAAAATTGGAACACAAGGTTTGCACCAATGAATGTTGAAAATTATCTAAGCCTATGTTTTGAAAATAAAAAGCTTTAAATTTTTTTTAAAAAATAAATTAAATGTTAGTGCTGGAAGGGAACTTAAAAATAATCTAAGCCAATTCCATTTTGTAAATAAGGAAACAGGCTCAGAAATAGATACTAACTTTAAAAAAAAGTATTTATCATTATCTTTATATTCACTCTTGGAAAAGACAAAATGTCTTTAAAGTACTTTTCTAGGAAAAAAAAATAACCTCAATGGTGCCAATATTCACTGGAAACTCTCTGACCTCTTTTTAAAGAAATTATTAATTATGATTTTTTTTATAATAGTTTGTTTAGAGTCTCAGCTGAAATTGGTTCAGGCTTGTTGAGTTACTTTTTAAAAGTCAAAGGTTCTTAGAATTCAGCTATATCAAAGCGGTGGGAAAATGTCCTTTGATGTGTCAAAATAATTTCCTTTCATTTATAATGAAATCTAGATTAATTCACATAAGAAGATTTTTAAAATATTAAAACACAAATCACATAATCTCAATGACTTTAACCTCTTTGTTGCTATAGAGACCTGCTGATTATTCAACAAGGCTAAGGAACTGATCATTCTGTTATTCTCTTCTTCTTCTTTTTTAAATAACTGAGAGAACACTCATTCTACGTGGATTCCAAAATTTTAAAAAGATAAAATACAATAATGGACATATGACATTTAATCCTTGCTGAAAATAAGCTAGTGAGTCAAGGGAAATAGGAACAACTTAGGGTTCGTTGGTCAAGATCTATACTTCTTCTCTTGGAATAGCTTGCTTGAGCACCAGCTCCTGAGAAACCTCTCACCGCATTAGCAATACCAGGGTGAATGAGTAGGAAAAATAGAGGAAGCAGAAGGTGAGGGAAGAGGACAAAAAGGAGGAAGATTAGAGAAGAGAAGATGAATAGAAGTCGAGACAAGAGGGCAGATTACAACAGATCAGATCTCTCAAAATGATAGAACAGAACAAAACCTTAGGGGTCCTCAAATTATGGCCCGCGGGCCAGATGCGGCAGCTGAAGACGTTTATCCCCCTCACCCAGGGCTATGAAATTTCTTTATTTAAAGGCCCACAAAACAAAGTTTTTGTTTTTACTATAGTCCTGCCCTCCAACAGTCTGAGGGACAGTGAAATGGCCCCCTATTTAAAAAGTTTGAGGACCCCTGTGACAGAGAACATAGAACATCAGAACTGAGCAAAATCTTAGAACGCAGACTGTTAAAGCCTTAAGTATCCCTAGGTAGCCGTGGTGAAGGAAGTGATGTTCTGTTGGTAAGGAGAGTTACTCCCTCCTTCTAACCTCCACCTTTGTGTGGGTGGTATCAATCCTTCCCAACCACTCCCTCTGTCCTCTATTTTGGGTGTAACTTTCTCTCATAATTCCCTCAGTTCCACCTCTCTGGAGGAATGGTTTTCCTTTCAGACCAGGTGTGGGAAGACAATGAAAAGCAAAAATGTGGAGGAACCACCTTTTTTCATCCCAGTTACAGCTAGTCACAGTCTTCCATCCTAACACTGCTGATTCATTCTAAACTAGAAAGATCTAGGGCCATGTTTTCTCCCTTTTCCTTTTCCCTTCTCATCTTTATTACGTTTCCTTTGCTATATTTGAATAATAAAACACACAGATCAATCCATCAGAGTTAGCAGAGGGTCAAGCACCAGGGATACTTGAGGTTCCTGCCTGTCAGAGCCATTCTGTTACACTTAGAATTTAAGAATGTTAATGCTGAACAGGAGTGTTATATTAATGCTCTCAAATGTCTGTACCACTTTGACATTTACAAAGTCTTTTCCTCACAATAAAACTATTTGTAATGTTATTATTCCCATTTAAAAGGTTCAGATAAATGAAGTGACTAGCAGGATAGAGAGTGAATGAAAGATGGGGCTCAAAGTTATTCTTCTGACTTAAAGTAAAGAGTTTTTTTTTTTATTTTTTTTTTATTTTTACCCTGCTGATTCTTGGCTCAGTCTGACCCTTTGTGACTTCATTTGAAGTTTTCTTGGCATGATATTGGAATGGTTCGCCATTTTCAGCTCATTTTATAGATGAGGAAACTGAGACAAATAAGTCTAAGTGACTTGCCCAGGATCACACAGCTAGTAAGTGTGATAACATGCAAGTAAGACAACCATGCTCTTACACAAAACTCTAAGGAACTAAGATCTAGGACTTATAAAATGGGGTTTCATCCTGAGCCCAAGGCAGTCATTATCTCTATCTGACTTATTGATCTCACTAGGAATTGCTCTAGGAAGATCTCCAATGAATTTAGAGTATAATTCATATCTAGTTTTCCCCATAAGTGGGTAATAGAGGGCCCAGTTCCTTTTCAAACACTAAACATACCAAGAGGAGCTAGGTGACACAATAGATAGATCACTGGTCCTGGAGTCAGCCTGAATTCAAATCCAGTCTTACTCACTTAACCATTTACCTTAGTTTCCTCATCTGTATAATGAAAGAGAAGGAAATGGCAAATCCTTTCAGCATGTTTGCCAAGATCCCAAATGGGGTCAGTTGGACAGGACTAACCATCACCAATATCAACTAAATGCATTTACAGAAGAGAGAAGCTTTTATTTTTACCCCACAAAGATACATGAGACCAAAGGGATTTACAGGAGCCCATCAATAAATACAGGATACTCAAAAGGCATTCAGAAAGTTTATCTACTCCTTCCTGGAAGACAACTGAACTGTGGATTGCTAACAAAGCAACTCTTTGGTATCTCAGTGAGTTTCTCTTTCCCATAAGAGTCCATCACCCTGAATCTCAGTCACCCCACTATCTTGGTGACAATACAGTCTCTGAAATCTAATTAGTAAAGCTCTAGGGGCCATGTCCATATTCTAAGGGGAGATGCCCCCTGGATGTCTTCAATCAACACTTCAAAGGTCCTGTAATCTCCTCAAATTGATTTGGAAACATCAAATTTATCTGAAGATTTCTTTACAAGATAAGAATGGAATGCAGGAAACTTCAGAGTTCAGAATGTCAGAATTGGAAGGAATCTGAAAGATCCATGTAGCCTAACCTTCTCAGGTTTTAGATCAAAAAGTAGGTTTTATTTTAACATAATTGTGAGTCACTCAATAATATAAAGGACATAGATTCTCATAGAAAGCACAACAATGGCATTTGGACTTGCCTTCATTTCTGAGCCCACTCAACAGTGCCCTTAGCATTAGCAAAGCAGAAAGTCATCTCTGAGTGCCTTGAAGATACCAGTTAGTGACTTCAATCTCAAATCAGTAAACAGTTTATGGCACTTAACAACTGGTTATAGTATCATAAGAATAAAGATTTATAACTGGAAGCAACCTTATAGGTCATCTAGTACAAGTTTTGCAGATGAGTAAACTGAGGCCCCAAAATGTTCAATGATGGATCAGGTCAAACAGGTAACAGTAAGTGACAGAGTCAGAATTCAAACTCAGATCTTCAAATACCAAACTCAAGAATTCTCCAAGTTTTTGAACATTAGGTTCCTTCTCCCAAAGGATCTGGCCAGGAGGTCTTCCTAGATGATTGATTGTCTGGGCTACCTGTGATGAGTGGTGATGTGATAAAGATCATGGGAGCGGTGAAATGATCAGGCCTGGTCTAAGTGTGTGAGAAGTTGTTTCCAAGAGTCTGGAGGTGAGAACACATTTCCTTTGATTTCCGTTTACTGAAAAGCAGTTCTGCATTTAGGACCAGAATTGAGCAAACCAAGTTTTTACAGGCAGGTTACTAAGAATACTTCCGCTCAGACCACAGCTTGAGGAGACTTGGATTTTTCTCCCTTCTGCATGGGTTAGAATAGTTTCACATTGATGCTAAAGGAAACCCAAATACCACAGAACTTCAGTGGTGAGGGAGAGGGAAGAGGAAGGCAAGGGGCAGAGAAAGACACACGTACAACCGCAGCACTTTAATACTCTGTGCCTAGGCCCATCGAAAGCAATTAGACAGCTCATTAGCAGTGCCAAACCCAGAACTTCTGCTACTTGATCAGATCAGTACAATTACTGGAATGGTGTCTGACAACTGTAGCTTGAACTAATAATGAAACTAACAGACTTATGATTTGCAGTTCTTTTCCGAGAAAAAGAAAGTGATTGCTTTAGAGGCAAATTGTGAGAATGGTATCTTTGGAAGGGGCCTTAGAGTTAGAGTGATAGAGCAAGAAGGGACCCTAAAGTACAGAATGTCCGAGCTAAAAGACTGTAGAACATAGAACACTGACTACTGGAAGTACAAGGTATCTTCAAACATTGGGCAGGTAAATGGCACAAGGTATGGAGTTGTGGAATTGGAGTCAGGAAGTCATCTTCTTCAGTTCAAATCCAGCTTCAGACACATATCAGTTATGTGACCCTGGACAAGTCATTTAACTCTGTTTCAATTTCCTATTCTGTAAAATGAGCTGAAGAAGGAAAAGGCAAACTCTTCTTTGCCAAGAAAACCCCAAATGGGTTCATGAAGAGTAGGATATAATTGAAAAGTTACTAACAATACCTTTGGACATAAAATGTTAGAGTTGGGAAGGATCTTTGAGCAAAGGACATCATGTTAGGACCAAAAGAAACTATCATTTAATTAGTTCTTTTCATTTTAGAGATGGAGAAACTGATTCCCAGAGAGGATGAGCTGGTTTTTTTTTAGAAGCCATTCAGCTAATCAGTGACAAAGCCATACTTTAGAACAGGTCTTTTGAGTCCCTTTATTAAAACTTTTCCATGGCTCACCCTAGACAAATAAGTTGAATTTGGTTCTCTTCCATCATCTATCTGATTACCCTATTTCAATGCCTCCATATGGTTTCCAACATGGTACCCATGAAGGATTATTTTCTCTGAGAAAAGATCAAATTCCAGATACCCTTCCCCCCATACTATATCTCCACAAGCTAATCTGGGAAACTAATTTGTTAATTAGATGTTAAAGATCGATAATGATTTATGATATTACTCCTAGAGATCACCTTTTGTAGAGAAGGGCAGGGAAAGGGAATAAGCATTTATATAATACCTTATGTATGACAGGTGTTGTTCTCAGCACTTTGCAAATATTACCTCATTTGATCCTCACAACAACCCTGAGAAGTAGGTGATATTACTATCCCCATTTTACAGTTGAGAAAACTATTGATTTGAACTCATGTCTTCCAGACTCCAGGCTCAATACTGTATCCATTGCACCACCTAGCTGCCTCCTACGAATCCAAAATTATTTTTATGTAGGAATTTTAGTCCTAGTACTGGCCTCCTAGGAGACATTATTTGAATCATTTTCTCCCAGCCACCCAAGGTTCAACACCTTGTTGTCCTTTTGACTCTTCTTTCACCTATACTGCAAAAAACTAATCATCAAATATCATGAATTTTTGTTTCACTACAGCAAACATTTTAAAACACCTATTCTATGTATGAGCTGCCAGTTCATGTCATGTTTAGCAAATGTCATTGCAGCAATGGTAATTATAAATGGTAATGGTAAACAAAACCCAAAGGAGTTGGAAGAATCAACATTGTAGATTTAGAGTTAAAAGGGACCTATCCTCTATGTCTTTCAGTTCAGCTCCCTCAGTTTATAGATTAGGAAACCTGAGATCCATAGAAGTTAAAAGATTTCTTCAAATTTACATAGATAGTAAGTGAAAGAACCAGGATTTAAATCCTGATTCTCTGTTTCCAAATCCAGCATCCCTTCTACCATGAACATACCTCCCTGGACATTCCTTCTACTATGACCATAGGGCTTTCATGGGCACTGACTTGCCATGATATACCTCATCCTCTTCTCCCTAGTCCCTTCTTTGGCACTTCACTCTTCTTGGCATTCACAATGTTGCAGGCAGATATTGCATATGTACAAATGATAAGAGATAATTAATGCTTTAGAAAGACACAAACAAAAGACTACATGAGATCCTAGCAGGGAAAGGTAATTTTCAACTTGAGGAGGGAATTGAGAAAGTCTTGTCAACCTTGAAAACACCCTTCCTGCTTTCTTCTCCTGTGCTTTCCCATGGTTACCATCTTGTCCATCCTTTCACAATTTGCTTATTGCAACAATCCAGAGCAATCCCCACCACTAGCTTTCTCCATTCAGATCTGAACTGAACATGATGCAGCATTAGAAACAGAAAGTCATTCAAAGTTCTTGCTTAAATTCCAGTTTCATCATACTATTCCCCGATCAAAAGTCTTCTCTAACTTTTTCTCTCTTCCATCTGTCAAGAGACTAAAATTTTGAAATCTTTCTACTTATTTTATCATATTTCCTGTTGCTTTGTTCTTCCATCATGCCTCTCTTCAAGAATTCCTTGGTATTTGAGGACTGCTTAGTGGGGGAATCTTCTCAGCTACCAGCACATTCCCTTCCCAAGATACTTCATATTTATCTTGTATTATGTTAAATATATATATACATATGCTTATGTATGTACTTATTCTCTCCTCCATAGTATCATAAGCTCCCTGAGGACAAGGACTGGCTCACTTTTGATTTTAGATCCCTAGAGAAAGGGCAACTAGATAGATGGCTCAGTGAATAGATAAGAGGGCTGGTTCTGGAGTTAAAAAGACTAATCTTCCTGGGTTCAAATTGGGCCTCAGACACTTATTAATGGCATGACTCTGGATAAGTCATTCCACTCTGTTTGCCTCAGTTTCCTCATTTGCAAAATGAGCTGCAGAAGAATATGGAAAACAACTTCTTTGCCAAGAAAATCCCATATGGAGTCATTAAGAGTCAGACTAGACTGAATTGATAGCAAAGATAGCAAAATTCTTCATATTGGCACATGTGCTTAAAAATGCATGATTGACTGATTGATTGAATGTGAAATATCTGTTCAACAGAACTGTGAAGTCAGTAGTGAACTGAAGCTAACTCCAACAGCTTGTAAGAGTCAGTTATTAAATTTTCAGTGTGAGCCTTTCTACTTTGGGAATCAGCAAGCTACAAATCTTGATTTATTGTTTTGCTGATTGTCTAGATGTAAGAAATTTATGGGGAAAAATCTTAATCAAGTTGATTAAAATGAAGTGTTTTGTATATCATTTTCCCCCTATAAAAAGCTGATGGTTAAATATTTCCCAGAATATCTCTGCATAAAGAATTTTTGTATTTCCAGGAGATTATAATGATGATGACTTATTGCTAATATTTTAAATTTTTTTTTTGTGGTGGAAGAAACAAATAGTGTTAAATGTGTGATATACATTTTGCACAGTGAGTATCTTTTCTAGAAGAAACCCTGTTAATTATTTTTCGGCCAAGCCATAAATATGAGCCATACATGAGCTTTGTTTTTAGAGATTTCCCCCTAATGTTATACTTTGGTTTCTAAGTATAACAAGCCAGAAAGAGTGAGAATTACCTGACTCCCCTCTGTAGAGTTAGGCTAACCTCAGGATGAATGCTGGCTTTCCATGACTGCAGTGCAGGACCCCATTCTGGGAGCAACCTCACCAGACCACAGGCCACAATAATAACAACTCACATTTATCTGATGTTTGAAGGTTTGCAAAATATTTCCCTCATTTTGGGAACACACACACACACACACACACACACACACACACACACACACCATAGGTCACAGAACACAGTGATATCAATTCACATTTATATGATTTTTAAAGGTTTATAAAACATTTTCCTCATACCAGTTCTGTGAAGTAGATTGTAAAAGGGAAGCTTTAGGGAGGACATGACAGTTATCTTTAATTATTTGAAAGGCTGACTTGTGAAAAATATATTAAACTTATTCTGCTTGGTCCCAAAGTAAAAGAAGTGAATGGAAGTTACAAAAAGATAAATTTAGGCTTCATTTAAGGGGCTAAAGGGAAATCCCCAAATTCCTAGCATTTGGGGCTATATAAAAGTGGAGTGCGCCGTGTTGGTCCTAATTAGTTTTCAGGTTTGCCAAACAAAATCTTTACAACTGCCCTGGGTGGTGTTACTACTGGGCTTATATCCCAAAGAGATCATAAAGAAGGGAAAGGGACCTGTATGTGCACGAATGTTTGTGGCAGCCCTTTTTGTAGTGGCTAGAAACTGGAAACTGAATGGATGTCCATCAGTTGGAGAATGGCTGAATAAATTGTGGTATATGAATATTATGGAATATTACTGTTCTGTAAGAAATGACCAACAGGATGATTTCAGAAAGGCCTGGAGAGACTTACACGAACTGATGCTGAGTGAAATGAGCAGGACCAGGAGATCATTATATACTTCAACAACAATACTAGATGATGACCAGTTCTGATGGATCAGGCCATCCTCAGCAACGAGATCAACCAAATCATTTCTAATGGAGCAGTAATGAACTGAACTAGCTATGCCCAGAAAAAGAACTCTGGGTGATGACTAAAAACCATTACATTGAATTCCCAATCCCTATATTTATGCCCACCTGCATTTTTGATTTCCTTCACAAGCTAATTGTACAAGATTTCAGAGTCTGATTCTTTTTGTACAGCAAAATAACGTTTTGGTCATGAATACTTATTGTGTATCTAATTTATATTTTAATGTATTTAACATCTACTGGTCATCCTGCCATCTAGGGGAGGGCGTGGGGGGTAAGAGGTGAAAAATTGGAACAAGAGGTTTGGCAATTGTTAATGCTGTAAAGTTACCTATGTATATATCCTGTAAATAAAAGGCTATTAAATAAAAAAAAAACCCAACAACTGCCCTGGGTGGTAGGTGCTATTAGCATCTTCATTTTATAATTGAGAAAACTGAGGCACAACAAGTAAGTATCCAAGAGAAGATTTGAACTCAGTCTTCCTGACTCTCAATCTAATGCTACATCCACTGTGTCATTATATCTACTATACCACTATATCCACTATACTGGTTGCCTTTAAGATCAGATAAAATGATGGATGTAATGGAATTTGTAGGCAAATGTTATAAATAACAACTATGAATAATAAAAGGTACAGTGGTATAATAGAACCACTAGGTTTGACAGAGGGGGATCCCTAGGCTCACATTCAGAAAGTGATTAACTGATATTGGGCAAGTCACTTCCTTACTTTGGACTTCAGTTTCCTCATATACACAATGGAAATAATAATTCCAACTCTACTTTCTGTATATGATTAGGGGAGTAAAACCCTTTCTCAATTTTAAAGTGTTTTTTTTTAAGTCATGTGGGTGGGGAAGGAGAGCTGAACACCTGGTGGTGGACCTGGTTCCATCATCACTGTGTCCTATTTCAGCCTTTGCCTTTAAAGCGCCAAGTTATGGAGCATATAGCGGTCCTACCATTTCCAACATGTAGCAAAGCTCTCCTTGGCATAGGGCATGAATTCAGGTGATGTCAGCTCTCTTATATGCAGAACCATAGTGAGTTTGGGGAGTGAATCCTGGGAATGACCTCTAAAGATGAGCTTGTCTTTGGCAGGTTCATAGATTCAAAGATTTAGAGGTGGAAGAAAAATTAGAGACAATTTAGCGCAATATTCTCATTTTTCAGGTAAGGGAAGTGAGGTCCAGAGAGGACAAGAGATTGAGTCAACTTCACACAAATGGCAAGCAGGGGAATCAGGATTCAACTCTAGGTCTTCTGACCCCCAGATCCAGTGTTTTCCCCAATACTCTGTGCTAAATTTACAATGCTCCTCCCCAGTCTTCCACCCTCCTTTTCCCTTTGCTCAGAGGTAAGGGGAAAGAGGGATGAGTCAAAGGAAGAAAGGTAAAATTAAGCTCCGAGTCTAGAACCCTACATTCAACATTCCCAAAAGATGGGGATGCACAGGGTTTGTACAACCCATCATGAATCAACTTCTCTCTCCTCTCTCTCTGCTTCTCATAAGTTACACCCTGGGAAGACAGGACTAGAGAGGAAACAAAAGAAGTAGCAAGAGGTCAGTGTAATGGAATAGAAGAAGCACTAGCTTTGGGATCAGGGTAACTGGGTGGGAGGCTTAGTTCTGCTATTTGCTAAATGGATATGGGAACTTAAGTAAGTTCCTTCTCTTCTGTAAACCTGAGTTACTTCATAAAAATGGGGAGGGAGAGGAAGAGAGAAAGAACGAATAGGGCCAGAGAATATCTGAGCTCCATTCCAGTTCTAAAGCAATGGATGAACTGCTGGTCTTGCAGTCAGGGAGAGCTGACCTTGAATCCAAACTTCGTGACTATACTTCATGACTATAAGGTCCTGGTAAAGCCTCTCAATCTTGTGCATAATCTTTTTCCTCCAATAGTATTTTATTTTTCCAAAAACATGTAATACAATTTTCAACATACATTTTTGTAAAACTCTGTTCTAAATTTTTCTCCCTCCCACCCTTACCTCCCCCCTTTCAAAGACAGTAAGCAATCTGATATAGGTTTAAATATTTCTGTATTAACGGAAGGTTTTGCAAGGGTCAGTGGTGTTGAAAAATTACCCATGCATATGTTTTGTAAATAAAAAACTTTAATTAAAAACAAATATAAACAAAAATATTTCCATATTTGTTATGTTGTACAAAAAAAAGTCAGACCAAAAAGGAAAAAAAAAAATTGAAAGAAAACAAACCAACAAACAAAAGAGTGGGAAAAAAAAAACTGTGCTTTGATTCACATTCAGTCTCCATAGTTCTGTTTCTGAGTGTAGATGGTATTTTCAATTGAAATTGCCTTGAATCACCACAATGTTGAAAAGAGACAAGTCCATCACAGTTGATCATCATATAATCTTGTTACTGTGTACAATGTTCTCTTAGTTCTACTCACTTCACTCAGCATTACTTCATATAAATCTTTCCAGGATTTTCTGAAATCTGAAATAGTTGGGGCAGCTAGATGGTGCAATAGATAGAGTATCAGCCTTGGAGTCAGGAGGACCTGAGTTCAAATGTGACCTTAAACACTTAATATACTTACAAGCTATGAGCCTGGGCTAGTCACTGAACCCCAATTGTGTTAGAAAAAACCCATGTTCCCCCCAAAACAAAGAAAGAATACTATTCCATTACTTTCATATACTGTAATTTATTCAGTTATGTCCCAACTGATGGGCAATCACTCAATTTCCAACTCTTTTGTGCATACTCTTTGATTTAGCAGGACCACTACTGGGGATGTAGCCAAAACAGATCATAAAAGAGGGAGAAGGATCCATCTGTGCAAAGATATTTGTAGCAGCTTTTTTTGGTAATGGAAATTGGAAGAAATTGGAAATTGAAGGTATACCCATCAATTGTGGAATGGCTGAATAAGTTATGGTATATGAATGTAATGGAATATCATTGTTCTATAAGAAATAATGAGCAGACTGATTTCAAAAAAATCTGGACTTACAGGAACTGTTGCTGAGTGCGGTGAGCAGAACCAGGAGAACATTGTACATGGTAACAGCAAAATCATGTGATGATCAACTACGAGAGATTTAGTTCTTCTTAGCAATGTGGTGATCCAAAACAATTCCCAATAAACTTGGGATAGAGAATGCCATCTGCATGCAGAGAGAGAATTTTAGAGACTGAATGTGAATTGAAGCATAATATTGTTACTTTTGTTTGCTTTTTCTTGTGTTTTTCCCCTTTTGATATGATTTTTCTTGCAAAACATGACAGATATGGAAATATGTTTAAAATGATTGCACATGTATAGCCTATATCAGATTTCTTGCTGTCTTGAGGAGGGGGAAGACAAAGGAGAGAGGGAGAAAAAAATTGAAACACAAAATCTTATAAAAATGAATGTTGAAAACTATTAAAGATAGTTTAAATACTATTGAATTCAATCTCAGTTCCTTTATCTGTAAAATGGGGCTTATAATGTCATCTATTTTAAAGGTTGTTGTGAAGATCAAGTAAGATAAAATATGTAAGGTGCCTTGCAAGTTTAAAGTGTTATATAAATGCTATGATGATGATGATGATGTCAGATAACCTTTCCAAAATTAAACTCTCTCCAATAACTAGTGTTCTTCCATGAAAACTTTCTGGAATACCTCAGCAACTTTTGTATGAAGGTTACATTACCTCCAAATTTCTCCCTCTTGAAATTTTCCTAGAGTCCTTTGCCCAGATTTTTACATATTTTAAATTCTTCTTTATTTGATATTTAGAGGTAGCTGGTGGCACAGGGAAGAGAGGACTTGACATAAACAAGAAAACCTAAGTTTAAGTTCAGCCTTAGACACTTGCTAGCTATGAGACTGGGAGGAGGTCATCTAATCCTGTTTGCCTTATTTTCCTTCTCCGTAAAATGAGTTAGAAAAGAAATGCAAACTACTCCAAGATCTTTGCCAAGAAAACATCAAATGAGGTCACAAAGGGTTGGGGACAATTGAAATGACTCAACAACAACTATATAATGCTTAGCTATGTAAATGCCATATTTTTTGTATCAGATTGTAACCCCCTTGAGTACAAGGTGTATATTGCTTTTTTCCTCTTTTTTTATAGTCAACACTCAATAAAGACCTGTACAAAGTCAGTGCTTAAAAACCTTCACACAAGCATCATCTATTTCACCATCTTCTAATTCGCCATCTTCTCTATAAGAGAACAGGCAAAAATGAATATTTAAATGTCAATTCAGAAAGTAAACATATTAGACATATTTTCTTTATCTTTTCTGAAGGGTGTGAGAATGGTCCAGACCTCATCTACCAAGATATATCAGTCCTTTGCTTTACAGTTGTAGTTCAGTGATTCAGCAAAACCAGCTTCTACATTGGCCATATCCAAAAATATGTGTCATTTTGCATTTTAAATTCATCACATCTTTGGCAGGAAGTGATTGGTATGTTCCATCTTCAGTCCTCTAGACTTATAGCATTACACTGATCAGAGTTCTAAAACCTTCAAAGTTGTTTTTTTTTTTTTGTAATGTTGTAGTAACTGTATAAATTCTTTTGATTCTGCTCCTCTCATTCTGTGTCAGTTCATAAAAGTTTTCTCAGCCTTCTTTATAGCCATCCCTTTCAAAATCTGTAGTAGAACAATATTTCATTACATGCATATACTCATTCATATATTCATTTGTTTAGCTCTTCCCTAATTTGTGTACATATCCTTAGTTTTCAGTTCTTTGCCACTACAAAAGTGCTATTATAAATACTTTGGAATCCTTTTTTTTCTTTTTTGATGTTTTTTTTTGGGGGGGAAATTTGTGGCTAATAAGGATATCACTATGTCAAAGAGTATACAAATTTTAGTGAGTTGAAGGGGTATAATTCCAAGTTGTTTTTTTAGAATTACATGGGCAATTCTCAGCTCTACCAACAGTCCATTAGTGTGCTTGCTCCTGTGCAACCCCTTTAGCATTTGTTATTTTCTTTTGTCATCTTTGTCAACATCTGTTGGGTATGACGCAGAACCTCAGAGTTACTTCATTGTATATTTCTCTAATGATTAGTAATTAGGAGCATTTTTCATATTCTCCTAAATCTTTTAAAAATTTTGTGAATATGTGGTATAGCATTTGGTTTGCCTGTTAATTATTCTTTGTCCTTAATACAAAACCAACACTTTTCCTTTTTATATCCTACATTTCCTGGAAAATATCCTGTATGACACTTCTATTAAATAGGTCAACACTAAAAACATAGTACAGTTTATTTGCCATCATCAGACATTTTTGTCCTTTGGGTCACCCTGAATTTTGATTCTTTGGAGATTGTGGTTTTGCATGATTCATAGCTATATATCACCACAGGAAGAATATTGGTGTTAAGATTATATGTCATGGATCATTTACAATCATTGAAAATGTATAATTTCTCAAATAAGATCTAGGCTGATCTCCTCCTGTTCAAATTGGGCCAAGTTATTTTCATTTGCAGTGCCCAGTCTATATTGGTATAAGAACAGCCTCATTAATTCATACTTCAAAATTATCCAACTTCAAATCATGACCAGCAGGTATTATTTTAATCTATTTGGCTTTTCCTGCATGAATTTTTTAGATCAATCTCTTTGGAATGACCACATGTCTTCATTGAGAATCTCCTATAATACATGGAGATTCAGTGCTATTATCACTATGTCATCCACAAATAGGAATATCTGAAAACCTTCACTACCCACAGAGAATATCACTTCCATTTGAAATCTGCATTTGATTCATGACACAGTGCTTATATTTTTAGTGAACACACTACTCCCTGTTTTCATGACTCACTTTGGCTTAATAATTAGAGGGTCATTTATCAAAGTTATCTCTGAAGTTTTGTCTATGAAGGAATCTTGTATGATCTTAACACAAGAAATATGTTGTTGGAGGAGAGTTCTTATGTTCTGTTTTGCTTTATAGAATCACTCAATTCCTATTGGGAAATCAACAAATAATAAATATATCTGGTACCATTTTAGTTTTTCAATTCTCTTCATGCATGCTGAAGTCCAATCAAATGGGCTTTCTTCACATATGGTACTCCATCTCCCTTCTTTACATCTTTGTGCTGTATGTCCCCATGTTCTTTCTCACTTTTGCCTCTTCCAATCGCTACCTTCCTTCCAAAGTTCAACTCAATTGCCAGTTGTTAGTATCTTTCCCCAAAATTACTTCATATCTATTTTACATCTATTTTGTCTTTTCCTATATAAAATCTTCCTCAGGGCTCATTTACCCCACTGCCACACACATTGGCAAATTGTGTCTCCAGAGATGACTGTTATTAATTTTAGGGATTTGGGGATAACTCTATGGATAGATAGCTATTCTCCTAATCTAGTCTATGAGCTCTTACCAGTCAGTTTTCTCTTCATAATCATCCAGTAGCCTTAGTTGTTTATAAAACCATTTTCTGAAACGACATAGCAAGAAAAATAGTTACAAAGCATTTCCATTTCCCCTACCAACAGAAGTGTACTTTCCCAAGAGTACATAAAGAGTACATGGAGGAAACTAGGCATGAATTTATAATACAATAGAAGTCAGGCACATGCTCATTTCTGGAATAGGGAACTCATTTCTGGAATAGTAGGGATTCAATGTCCTTTCTTTCTATAGAGGTTCCTCACAAATTTTGCTATGGGGTATGATGTCAATAATGAGAGTTGCTCCATTACTCAATTAGATTAGGTCCTGGGAAGGCATAACATTTTACAAATGAGCTTATATTCTAAACCAATGTTGCTCTTAATTAATCTATCTTTCTTCTGGGTAAGGCAACTTCTGGGAACATTTGGCCTCTTTATTGTGGTAACTATATGCATCTATCAAATTTCTATAGAGAAAAAATCAAAATCAAAGTTAATATCTATACTTTCTTACCTTTTTATTAGCCTAAATAGCTTGTTTTAATAAGTCAAAGCAGAGTTATAACTGCATGAAAGGTCACCTTTCATCTCCTCATACCTGATAAAACATAATTTATGATAACTTCCATTTCAGTAACTCATTGTTCCTAATCCCAGGATAGTATTTAAATCCTAGGCCAAAATTATGGAAGAATGTAAGATCTTACATCAGAAAACCTCCTTCCTAAGGACCAAAAAGCATCAGCTTCTGTAGTATAGTGGAAGAAAGAACTAACTCAAGTACAAATTATTCTACTGTAAAACTGGATAGGAAATTGGATTTGTATATGTGCATCACATCCAACAGCATAATAGGAAGAAAATCCTACTTCTTGCACAAAGAAGAGTATACAGAATAAGCAAACAGAGGAGAATTTTTTTTTTCTGAGGCAATCTGAGAATTAAGTGACTTGCCCAGGGTCACACAGCTAAGACATGTTAAGTATCTGAAGCCAGATTTGAACTCAGATCCTCCTGACTTCAGGGCTTGTGTTCTATCCAGTTCCAAGGAGAATTTAAATAATAAATAAATACTCCTAAGATTAAAAAAAAAACCTCAGAAGAAGGAAATAACTGAAAACTTTACAAGTAGAAGCCCGACGGGGGAGAGGGGGTGAAGAATAGGCTATTCACAAAGACTTCAAGAGTGGATGGAAGGTATGAAGTACAAGCTGAAACAAAAGATAAAATATGAAATTGAAACATTTGGAAAGATAATAAACACCCTTAGAGAAAATGATGGTCAAGCTAAGTATCTGACATCTCGAAACCACAGAATGTAACAAACAAAACTCAATGAGTCAAGAAGAAATATTAGAACAAAGTCAAAAGACTGAAAAACTAGAGATCTCTATTATCAAAAACAATTGATTTGCAAAACAGGATGAGGAAAGAATTTGAGAATTATTAAACTCTCTGAAAATCATAACAAAACCACACATACAAAAAAAAATCCTACCTTCTATATTTCAAGAAAGCATAAAATTACCCAGAACTATTAGAGACAGAGAACCAAAGTAAAAATAGAAAAAAAAATCAGTTACCTTTTGAAAGATATCTCAAAATGAACATACCCAGAAATTTTATAGCCTCACTCTAACTTTATCTTTCCATCCTCTCTGGTTATGCTTGTATAACTCTTTATGGCCAAACCTCTTGAAAAAGCTGATTAACAATGTATTTCCTTTCGTCTCACACTTTTCTTAACTCTCTTCAGTTCATCTTCTTACCTAATCATTCAACTGAAAGTACTCTTTCCAAAGTTACCAAAGATTGATTTGTTAATTTCCAAGTTTAATAGTTTCTCAATTTGAACATATCATCCTTTTATCCCCAATGCTCTCTTCCTTAATAATAATAATAATAGATTACATTTATGTAGAGTTTACTGTTTTATCTAATTTTATCCTTGGAACAATCCTGGAAAGTAGGTGCTATTATTACACTTATTTTACAGCTGAGAAAACTGAGGCAGATAGATGTTAAGTGACCTGTGCACAAACAAGTCTCTGAGGCCATATTTGACCTCAGATGTCTTCCTAATGCTAGACCAGGTATTCTCTCTTCTGTATCACATGACACTGTTCTCTTCAGATTTCTTTTTCTACCATTACTTTGCTGTATGTTCAACCCAGTCATGACCACTAACCATAAGTGGCCCCTAAGGCTCTGTCTTGGAACCTCTTCTCTTTTCCCTAAAAACTATTTTACTTAGAAATCTTATCAGCTTCCATGGATTCCATTATTTCTATGCTGATGACTGGATCTTTTTATCCAGTTCTAACCTCTCTGCTGACCTCCAATCTCATATCTCTGTGTATCATACATTGCATTGGATGTGCTATAAACATCTTAAACCCAACATATCAAAAAATGAGCTCATTATCTGTTTTCTATTCACCCCCACTTCCACTCAACTTTTTTGTTACTATCAAGGATATCACTGTCTTCCCAGCCCCCTAGGTTCTTAACCTAGGTGCCATTCTCAGCTTCCCAATCTCTCTTTCCCTCCCTATATCTAATTTGTTGCCAAGTATTAGCAACTCTACCTTTAAAATATGCTCCTTTCTCTTCTGATACTGCTAGTACCTTGGTACAGGTCCTCTTTCCTCATACTGGGGTTATTGCAATAGCTTTCTGGTGAGTTTAATGCCCTCAAAAGTCTTTCCTCACACAGCCCATCCTCCGTTTAGTTATAATAGTGATCTTCTAAAGTATAGATTCGACCATGTCATACCCTCTAACTCCATTCATTCCCTATTACCTCCAAGATCAAATCTAAAAACCTCTCATTGGCTTTTAAAACCTTTCATGACCTGTCTCCTTCCTACCTGCTCAGGCTTCTTTCATTCTACTCTCTTTCACATAGCCAATGACACCATTCTCCTTGGTGTTGTTTGAATGTGAATTTTCATTGTGTGTTTTTCCCATGCCTGGAAATTTCTCCTTGCTTTCTGCCTTCCCTCACTTCTTTTATGTCTAAACTAAAATCTTGCCTTCTACAAGGAATCCCTCTTTCGCTTCCCTATTAATAGGAGGAGAAAGAAGAGAAGCCAGAGGAGGAGGAGGAGAAGAAGAAAAGAAGTGATGAAAAGAAGTGACAAAACGAAGAAAAGAAGTGATGAAAAGAAGAAGAAAAAGATGATTAAAAAGAAAAAAGAGGAAGAAGAAGAAGAAGAAGAAAAGGAAGAAGAAGAAGGAGAAAAGGAAGAAGAAGAAAAGGAAGAAGAAGAAAAGGAAGAAGAAGAAGAAAAAGAAGAAGAAGAAAAAGAAGAAGAAGAAAAGAAAGAAGAAGAAGAAAGAAGAAGAAGAAGAAAAGGAAGAAGAAGGAGGAGGAGGAGGAGAAGAAAGAGAAGAAGAAATAATAATTTTGTAATATAACCTACCAAAAGTAAAACTAAAAGGGCTGATAGCCAAAAATAACATGGAAAACTAAATAATGTTATAGGGGGATAATGGCCTTCTTATTAAATAAATGACTTTTCAGTTGAGAAAACCAACCCTAGATAGAGTCTTTGAAATAAAAGTAAGCCCTTGAGATAAGAGAAACTTAGAAAAGTAACTAAATTTGAAGAATTTGAAAGGACTCAATGATGATTAAGTGCTTATATCCTAATAGAAGATATTATTATCTCATCAAAATTTTACTGCTTTCAAGAGTCAAAGGGGAATAGAGGAAGACACTCAGGATATAAGTGAGATTTTGTGCTATTTTATTTGATGATTAGAATAAAGAAAAAGGGGACGGAAAGAAATACATCAAGGAAAATTTGCAGAAGAAAAGAGAGAAACAAGTTTCTCATAACTAGTTTCTCAGAAAAGACATGGAGAAAGACCTTAGGGGGAAAGATAGCTTCTCATGAATCTTGAACTGGGAGCATGAAAATTGAACATGTACACATGAGGACTTTTGGTTACAAATATATGAAAATAACAGGGAAATAGGTTGTAACAGAAACAGAAGTATTTAATAAAGAGGGTAGAATTGGAGAGGGAAGAGTCATAAGCAAACCAAACTTCAAGTATTATAAATGAAGGATTAAAAGGAGAGATAGAAAGGGTAAGACCAAAAAATTTAGGTCTGATTGAATATAAAGAAGAAAGGTAAAAGTGTAGGCTCTCAGTCCCCTCTAATTATAGATAATTTATATTGTTCTAACTCCCTTTATTTAGCAGTCTTATTTTTCTTTATAAAATGAATTTGGGGGCAAAGGACAAAGAAGTGGAAGATTATAATAGGATACAATAGAGGAAGAAGTACAACTAATAGACATGACTATAAATATGAATGGGATGGATAAACAGAGATAGACAAAATAGAGAAGGGTAGTAGAATGGATTAGAAAGCAGAATCCAATAGTATGTTGTTTACAAGAAACACATTTGAAGCATAAAGATTCACATGCAGTTAAGATGAGGGACTTAAGTAGAATTTGATGTATATAAAGGGAAACATAAAAAGTAAAGTTAGAAGTTATGATCTTATATAAGACAAGAGTAAAAAGCAGGTAGAGTTAAGAGATAAGTAAGAAAACTACATTATTTTAAAATATATCATAAAAATTAAACAATACCAATACTATATATATATATATATGCATTAAATAGCAAAAATAAATAAATTTCTAAAGGAAAAGCTAATTGAAATACAGAGAGAAATAGATCACAAAATGATAATTGCTGAAGACTTTAACATTATTCCTATCAAACTTAGACAAATTTAAACAAGAAAGACAAATAGGAAAGAAATTAAAGATCTGTATAGAATACTATAAAACAGACATACAGTGACTACTTAATGGAAAATGTGAAGATCATATACATATGCATACATAAATACATACATACATATATGTATGCATATATATATATGAAACTGTGTCCCAGCTTTTCATGGAATCTTTATAAAAATTTATCAAAAATCTTAAACCAATGAGGGAAAAAAGGAGATAGTAAATATTCTTGACTTATCTTAACATAATAAAAAAATCATAAATAACAAAAAAAACCCCAAAAAACCCAAAATAATAAAAATTTGAGAAAAGGACTCAGATTTAAATAGAAGTCTTTAAATAGAAGTTTAATTCTATTACTTTGCTACATAATTCTAAATTATGTGGGTCAACAAAACAAATAATAGAAACAATAATTTTACCAAAGAAAAAACAAAAATGAAACAACATAAAACTTATAGTATATAGCCAAAGCAATCTTCAGTGGAAAATTTATATTTCTAAACACATTCATCATCAAAAAGATAAAAACAAGAGATCATTGAATTATAATAACTAAAAAGAAACTAGAAAATCAACTAAAAATCCTAATATATGTATATGAAAATAGAAATCTACTGAATTGAAAACAAAAATTGAATAAATAAATATTAGATATTTTTAAAAAATAAATAAATAACTCATTAACTAATTTTATTTTTTAAAAAGAGAGATAAGGCCAAATTACTAATTGTTAAGGACTATGCCTAAGTGTGAAAGGGCCACTCAGTTCTCCAGAAAGCCCTCACAGCTGTGAATCATAACATATTTGAAGGAATTGCAAATCAGCCTTTACTGATAGAGATGTTGCTTGTGAATTGGGAATGAAAATACATCAGAGGCAAGAGGGAAGAGGAGAGAGGTCAGAGAATGCAACTGCCTCTCAGTCTCCTTGTATTTTTATCATCTTCTTACATGAAAGGATCTATTCTGCTGGTCTGAATTAGATCCCCAGCAGCCACTAGTAGATGACTCCCATAACAACTAATACCTAAAATGAAAAAAGGAGAAATCACAAGACAGGAAAATGAAATAATAGAAGGAAGAGTGGAAGACTAAAGTTCAGTGTTTGTTTTTCTTTTTTCCCATGGATTATCATAGCCAAAGAATTCATCCTTTCAACCTATGATGATGAAATTTTCCCATATTTGGCTAGATTAGTCCTCAGACAGCAGATAGCCTTTCACCAGCTTAAAAGTCTTTAATAGATTAAAAGAAACTGATTGGGTTTATAGTCTTCTACCGATATAACCTTTGACATCTCAGAGTAATTTTCATGACACAATAAGGCATCATAGTAAGATTTTTGTATAGGTATAATAGGGATAGGAACTAAACCTATGAGTTTATTGGTATAGGAATCTTCCAAGGATGGAAACTAATTCTAGGCAGCCTCTTCTTTGTTATAGTTAGTCATAGAGAGTTGCCTAGAGCTAGATAGCTGGGCCAAAGCACTGGACTTGGAGTCAGAAAATCATTAATTTGAATCCAGTCTTAGAGGCTTATTGGCTGTGAATGACCTTGGGCAAAGTATTTGATCACTCATCCTCAATCTGCAAAATGGGGATAATAATAGCACCTGCTTCACAAGGTTGTTATGAGCATCAAATGAGGTAATATATACAATGCTTAAAGAACCACGAAAATGCTAGATATTAGGGCACAGACATTTTAAATGACTTTCTCAGGGTCACATAACCAACAAATCCAATTTGTTGAATTGAACTGAACTCAGGCCTTATGTGTTTTTGAGGCCAGGTCTCTGCCTCATTGCCTCTCAGAGATAAAATAGCCATAAATGTGTACTGAGTTAAATTTAATTGAATCTTAACCATTCTGAGTTCCCTAGAAGCCCACATAAAGGGCATGTTAGAAATCAATTTATTCACCTCCCTTACTCTCTCTATCCTTTCTCAAAGGAAAATGTTTTACTTCCCTTATTCCCCCTTTTCCTTTTTCTTCCACTACATTCTTCTCAGTGGAAGAGGCCAGGTAACTTGCAGGCTGTATTTAAACACAGGTGGTCAATGAAGAGTTCTGATATGGTTGGGGTGCCAGATGAACTGAGGCCAAGAGAATGGCTAAGCATTATGGCAAGAAGTCAGCTGTTTATTGAACCTCTGGTATTAGAACCACTGTTTTGGTTAATTAATAGATTTCATGGTTCCAGCATTAGAATTTCTCTTCCTAGAAGCCTTAACCTTATTGGGGAAGCAAAGATTAGAGCTTCTTCTACTGTTCCCGCTGCTTGATATGGTCATTTCCAGGACAATCAACACAGGACAATTGTATTGTCTCCCTAAATAAAGGGGAGAAGGAAATCCAGTTCTATTCGCAGTCAGAGAAAGAGGAATCCAGTTGATGACAAGAAGAAATTCACTTACAATGCATAATGGGAATTATGATTAGACAGAGGGACAAGGGTGGATTTCCTGACTTGGAGGGTAATTTGATCTTCAAGCCCCTGGCTAAGGGCACTGACAATGTCATTTTCATCCATTCATTTAACAAACATTTATTAAGAGCCAACTGTATGTAGGAACTCTGAGGGAAATCCAAAAAAATTTAAGACTTGTTCCTTGCCCTTAAGGTGTTTAACATTCTAGCTAGGAAGACAAGTCACATATGTGAAAATACAGGAAATGTCCCAAGGCAGTATATTATGAGGTGCCAAATGAAAAGTATCAGCAATAAGCATTCTGAGATTTTTTAGTACAGATTTTTATGCATAGGATAGTTATCCAGGCCTGCCTGGGGACAAGGAACCTCACAGAGTTCTTTCCAACCTTCCCTCTCTCCCCCCCCACCCCTTTCCCCCCACTTCCAAGTGGGGCCCAAGGAAAACCATCTGTTGAAACTAATAACAATAGTGCCTTGTCTCAAAAGATTCAGGTAAAGTATAGCTATTCTTTCCATTCAAAAATAGCTCTTCCTATCAAAAGATCTAGAAACCACGGGATGGGCCCAAGGCATAAACCTTTAGTGACAGGCCTAAAATATTAGAAACCTGGGTAGGGAAAACTTCTTTCTCAAAAATGTTTTTTAATGGAATACAATTTTCAGTTATGCAGGAGACAATCATTGGGCTTCTCTACCTACGACTCCCCCACTTGTCAGGTATAGAATAAAATCGAAGGAAATCCTCCAAGTCAGATCCTAATGTCTCATCCAGCATTAAGACACATCAGTTCAACAATTATTAGGTACCTGCCTACATAAAGACAAGAACGAAAATGGTATCTGGCTGAAAGAAGCTTACATTCTACTGGGGGAGGGGTAAGAAGGAAAGGAGAGGGAGGAAGTGGAAACAATTACATAGATAAGTAAATACAAAATATATGCCAAGTAGACACAAAGTAATTTCTGGCTGGGGATGAGGAGAGGGGGACAGAAATCTCAAGAAAGCTTCTGAGGAGTAAAGAATTGTGTCTTGAATGGAGTTACAGATTCCAAAAGACAGAGGAAAGGAAGTACAATTAGTAGCTGAAAACTTCCCCTCACTCCCACCAAAAAAAAATTCTCAAAATCCAGAAAACCTTTGGTCTCATATGAAAGGGAATAAACATTTATTAAGCACCTTCTATGGGCTAGTGTCAGTTAAGTGGCTTAGTGCCTCTCTGAGTCAGGAGGACCTCAGTTCAAATGCAACCTTAAACATTTATTTAACTGTATGACCCTTGCCAAGTCACTTACCTCTACTTCAGTTTCTTCATCTGTAAAATGAAGAGGAGAGAGGTCAGAGAATGCAACTGCCTCTCAGTCTCCTTGTATTTTTATCATCTTCTTACATGAAGAAACAACCAACCATTCTAGTATCTTTGCTAAGAAAATCCTATGGACACTAAGATCCATGGAGTCATAAAGAGTTGGACATGATTGAATGAATTAAAAAAAAAGGAAAAAAAGTTCTACTAGATGAACAGTAACCTTTCCATAGGATTTGCACACTGTCCAATGAGCTTACAGTAATGGATATTGGTGTTGTTTGTAGAAAGATACAAATCTTTTGTTTTCCTAAGTCGCATTGAATTGTTTTTCAGTTGGATCCTATTCTTCAGGAACCCATTTAGGGTTCTCTTGGCAAAGATACTGGAGTGGTTTGCCATTTCCTCCCCTATCTCATTTTACAAATGAGGAAATTGAGGCAAGATGGACTAAGTGACTGGCCCATGCTCAGATAGCCAGATCAAAGATGAGTCTCCCTGACTTCAGACCCAGATCTCTCTAAAATATCCTACCTACCTGTTTCCTTAAGTCATGGGATCCTTTTATTATTCTGCCAGTCATAGGAACCACATGGATGAGGCTCTTCTTTCTCTAAGAAGTAATGCTACTCAGAAACCTCTCCTTATAATCCCTTTCTCTAGATGGTCTGATACCTATACTCCCCACTTGGTTTATTTTGGACTTGAGATACACCTTAAATAGTTTATTGTCTCCCTTCTTTGACCAGAAAAGTAGATTCTCAAATTATACTTCTTCTGATAGTAAAATAGCATCATGTCCCCCGTCCGTCTTCCTCTATGTAAAAGGTTATGGTTTGAGAACCCTTGTCTGTGTAGTCTTACCCAGTGGTCATGCCTCAGTATATATAATTGTTATATATAACTCTTGCCTCAGGAGCTGCCATCTCTTGAACTAAGAACTCATGCCTCTTCTCTCAGGCTGCAGAAGACAAGTCCATGAAATTCCCAAGATTCTACCCAAAGTTAACCATTACCAACGTCTAGAGGAAGAGAATTCCTTTGTATCCCTTTTCATTGGCCACTCTGCTGTGTGTGCATTGCCTTATTCTTGTTGTTGTTGTTTGTCCTTTGTTCTTGAAGAAAACCATGACATCGGGAAGGTTATGCTATGACATGCAAATGAAATGGATTTAAGTGAGTCAGACGAGGGCAAAGCCACCAGCTTCACTCTCTCCTTTGGAATCATCTGAATCTGGGTCCAGTGGTAAGATACAGATCAGGACAATAGACAAAGATCTATTTTGATGTGCCCTGGTCATATTTTGAACAGGGAAAAGGCAAAAGAGCCAAGCATGGTTAAACAATCATTTTCTTTTGTAAGATGGCATAGGGTATAGGTGACTTCTTGAACAAGAGTCCATGTACCAGGCAACCAATCACTTTAGGGTCAATCTGAGGCAGTGGAAACCAATCAAGTCTTGTCAACTGTCCTTCTTAACAAAAAAGGATGTGACCATACCACACAGGAAGATCTTTGAAGTTCATATTGAATGGGGAAGCCCCTGATTAACACTTACTTTCACAGTATGGAGACTATGATTCTGTCTCTTCCCTCTGCTATCAAATATGACATAATAACATTTGTGCTACTTACTTAACATAATTTTTGTTATAAAGAAAAGCTTCTTAAAATACAATAGAAATCAGAGTTATCTTCATTATTATTTCTTCTTTCATCTAGCCCATATTGAGATATGGTGGGTAATTTCTGATAGAATTCAGTGGCTAGCAATGTGTCTTTATGGTTCTATAGCTTAAAGGAATGGATGTATAGATTGAATCCAGGCAGTCACTGACATAAAGGATCCATGAGCTATGCCTGAGGTCAAAATTGTTCTGGTTAGTGATCAGGAGATTTGAATTCTAGTTTGAGCTCAATCACTAGCTATAAGATCTTAGACAAATAGTTTCTCCTTTCTGGAACTCTTATCTGAAAAATGAGAAGGTCACCATTGATAAATGGTCAAAGAATATAAATAGGTGGGGGGAAAGAAGGAGAAAAGAAATCCAAATTATAGTCAGCCATATGTAAAAATGCTGCAAGTCATGATAATTAGAGAAATGCAAATTAAAGTAACTCTGGGTCCCATCTCACACTAATTGGTTTGGAAAAGATGTCCAAAAAAGGAAAATTATCCAATGTAAGCAGGAAAACAGAAACACAATGCATAATTGGTAAAGCTGAGAATTGGCCTAACTCTTAGAGCTGTATCCCAAAAAATCACTAAATTGCTCTTACCCTTTTGATCCAGACATGTACTTCTAAGATATAAAAGAAAGAGAGGAAAAAAAAAAACCCTCACATGTACTGAAATATTTATAGTAGTTCTTTTTGTAGTAGCAAAGAATTGGAAACTCAGAGGGTGTTCGTCAATTGAGGAATGACCAAATAAATTCTGGTATGCAAATGCAATGGGATGTTGGGCAGCAAGAAATAATGAAAGACATGGCACTGGGGAAGGCTTATATGAACTAATGAAGTGGTTTGAGCAGAATCAAGAGAACAGTTAATACAATAACAACATGATAAAGACAAACAGCTTTGAAAGATTCAAGCGATCTGATAAACGCAGTGTCCAAACATAATTTCAGAACATATGGATGAGAAACCATGCTTCCCACCTCATGACAGAGAGGTAATAGACTTAAGATTCAGAATGAGACAGATATTTTTGGATATGGCCAATGCAGGAATTTTTCTTCCTGCCTGACTGAATATCTGATATAAAGATTTTGTTTTGTTTCCCTCTCCTCAACCTTTGTAAAGGAGAAAATTATGTATGTTTATTAATTGAAAAAGTTAAATTCTAGAAATAAAAGTAAGATATCAGATTATATAAACTTTAAGGTAACTTCTATTTCAAAAGCTGTGAATTATTCAAACTCTGTCTTCACCATCTCTTCATTTTCTCTTTCTTCTTCTGGCTTCTTTTCCTTCTCCCTTCCAGAGCCCACTTCCCCATCTTAAAAGAACACTCAGGACCATAACTGTTCAAATAAAATCAGGATGTCTTTTTTAGGAAGGCTCTCAAACTGACAACTTAATGCTCTTGAAAAGAGAAAATTATTTGACTTCCTTCTTCCCAGGCCTTCACATGCCCTAACCTGGCCATACTTACATAGATTTCTTTAATATGCCTCTCTCTCCCATATAGGTGCACACCATGTATATGTGTGCACAAAACAAACCTACAAGAGACAATCAGGTCACACTCTGTGCAAAAGACAAACAGGAATATTCCGGGCAAGTCTGTGAGTCAGGTAGAGATAAGGTTGTTCTCCGGGTAAAATTTTCAGAAGCAAAATGCTGATTGTCTATAAGACCATTCAAGAAATATTTACCTGGCCCAGAGAATCTGAGAGACATACTAGCAAATATGGAATCTCTCCAAGATAAAGTGGGAGGGGCCATTAAAAAATCAGGCAAAATGTACCCAAGGCCAAAGGAATATAGCACTGAGAGCTAGAAGGGAACTAAGAATATAATATTCTAAATTCATAGATGAGAAAATGGAAACTCACAGGGTCATGTGATCTAATCCTTTTCACTGAATTTCTTACTGTTCTTGGGCTCCAACACTTGTGATAAGGTTCTTTGATATATTTAAGTTGTAGTTCTCCCTACCCAGAGATGCTCAAGGGAACAGGAAGGGCTCAGAAAGCTGGGTCAAGGATGCAGCTGTCATTGAGTGTTTCAAAAGATACAATGATATCAATACATTGGGATTTAACATTTTTTAATATGCAAGGCACTAAACTAGGTACTGGGGATGCAAAGCCCTTAAAGAGCTTATAATTTACTAAAAGAAAGATAGTGTTGAGTAAAGATGAATAAATATCAAGTAATTTAAGGAAGAATTTTACTGACTAATAATGGAAAGCATTGTTGTTGTTCCTCATTCATTCTTTTTTTAATGTATTTTTTTTTTCTTGGCAAGGCAAGGCAAGGCAGGTAAGTGACTTGCCCAGAATCATGCAGTTAGTAAATGTTAAGTGTCTGAAGCCAGATTTGAACCCAGTCCTACTGACTTCAGGGACAGTGCTCTATCCATTGCATCATCTAGCTGCCCCTTCTCCTTCATTCTTAAAGAGGACCAATGACATCACAAGGGTGATGTTTTGTCTTTCGCATCTACTGAATTTAAATGAATCAGAACTGTACAATTAAGTTAACCTCACTTAGAGAGGGCTTAATGGGGAGGTGGCATCTGAGCATGTTAGGTCTCTTCCACTTCTGTTATTTTATTTTCTGGTTTTAAGGTCATCTTTAATTCTTACATTCTGTGTTCTATATTCTACTGCCCTTGGCCTCTGTTGGAACATGCCCTACATTTCCATTTCATAGAAGAGCTCAGGTTGGCCAGATTTCATTCCCCATTAGGCTCTGCTCCAGTATTTTAAGACTTTAAAATCATATCTTAGCTGCTGTTTTATCTTAGAACTTCCCACAATACCTGAGATTTCCTTACCCTAGAACATCCAACTATCTCTCTGCTAGACTGGCCTCTTTCTTCCATTAGTGAATTCCTTCTGGGGCTTCCATTTTGTAGAAACAATCAGGTCAACTAGCTTTCATTCTCCTGGTTCTGCTCTAGACTTTTTGAACTTTCCTATCATGATCTTATACTGAGCACCCTCCTTCTTCTCCTAAACTTCCCTTCCTTTTCAGTTCCCTTTTGTATGTTGGTTTCTTCCATCTTTGCTTTTATTTTTATCTCCATGGCTTAGCACAGTGTATGACACAAAGAAAGTACTGAATAAATGCTTATTTTCTTCCTCTCCCTCCCTCCCTTCCTTTCTCCCTCCCTCCCTTCTTACCTCCCTCCTTTCCTCCCTCCCTCCCTCCCTCCCTCCCTCCATTCCTTCCTTCCTTCCTTCCTTCCTTCCTTCCTTCCTTCCTTCCTTCCTTCCTTCCTTCCTTCCTTCCTTCCTCCCTTCCAACAAAGATTATAAGAGATGAAGATGAGAAGGAAGTACATATTAGGCCACAGGCAACAGACTATATGGAAACTAGAAAGTTCAGTTTAGGACACTCAGTACTTGTGTGGTTTGGACATAAAATCTATGAAGGAAAGAAATATGAAATAATACTGAAAATATGAGTAGTAGTTCATATTTTATCGTAGAGGGACACTGACAGAACTTGAGCAGGAAAGTGATGTGGTCAGGCTTTATGTTGTTTTGGCAAATTATGAAGGAGAGATTGGAGAGGGAAAAGACCAATTAAGAGATTATTGCAACGATCTAGGTGACAGTGATTGGGATCTAAATTAAGGTCTTCAGAATGGAGAAAAAGGGTCATCCGATCATAGAGTTTTCCATGTCTAAGACTACTCACTAAGATATCTCACATTCTAATCAAGCCAAATTTGCAGAACTTACTCAAGAACACAAACAACAAAAGGGACCCCAGATACAGACATCATAAAGGAAAGCTGCCATGGTAATCAATCAATCTACAGGTACACACTTCGTTCTGATACTCTCCTCCTAGGAACAGAATCAGCCTAATGTAGTCACAGTTTAAGGGCCAGTTTAAGGATGGCTATGCAAGTGCTTAGACTCCCTTTGCTTTTTATCTATTGTTTGCAAACAGCCTCTGAGTGTAGACAAGGATAACTCTCTTGCTAAGGTTATTGGCACTATTCTGCTATCATCACTCAACTTAACTATCTTCCTGATTGTGGAAACATGGCCATCCCATGACCCTTGAATTGAAGAAAATATCCAGAGGCCTTGCATCACCTGTTCAATTACAGAGGATGAATTTGTGGTCACCACCCAAAGTGAATCAGTTCAAAGGCAGACAACAATAACTTTGTATGCTTAGTATAGTGAATGGCACAGGAGTGTTTACTCCCTTCCCTTCTTTATCCCCAGACATTTTAAATTATCTACTCATATGTGCAGCACCGTCTTAGGTTCAATTCAATTAAATAAACATTTGTTAAGTGACTGCTATGTACTAAGCATTGTGCTGAGTGCTGGGGATAAAAAGGAGGCAAAAGATAGTCCCTGTCCTCAAGGATAATCAAACATGGAAGTGACAATATGCAAACAAATATATACAAAGCAGACTATATATAGGATAAATAGGAAATAATTAACAGAGGACAGGTATTGGAATTAAGAAGGGTTGGAGAAAGCTTTCTATAGGAAGTAGGATTTTTGTTGGGACTTAAAGGAAATCAGAAGCCAATAGAGTAGAGGAAAGAGATCATTCCAGTCATGGGGGAAAGCCAGAGAAAATGTCTGGAGGCAAGAGATGGAATGTCTTGGTTTTTATTATTATTATTATTATTATTTTTTATTGACAGGATTATGCATGGGTAATTTTTCAACATTGACCCTTGCACCCACTTCTGTTCCAACTTTTCCCTTCCTTCCCTCCACCCCCTCCCTTAGATGGCAGGCATCATATTAAACGTGCTAAAGTATATTTTAAATACAATATATGTATACATATTTATAGAGTTCTCTTATTGCACAAGAAAAATCCAATTCAGAAGGTAAAAATAACCTGGGAAGAAAAAAAAATGCAAGCAGTCCACATACATCTCCCAGAGTTCTTTCACTGGGTGTAGCTGATCAATTGGAACTGATTTGGATCCTCTCATTGTTGAAGATATTCACTTCCATCAGAATTGATCATCATATAGTATTGTTGTTGAAGTATATAATGATCTCCTGGTTCTGCTCATTTCACTTAGCATCAGTTCATGTAAGTCTTTCCAAGCTTCTCTATATTCATCCTGCCGGTCATTTCTTACAGAACAATAATATTCCATAACATTCATATACCATAATTTACTCAGCCATTCTTCAATTGATGGGCATTCATGGAATGTCTTGTTTTGGAACAGCTGGAAAGCCAGTGTTGGGTGCTGAGGGAAATATAAAATTTAGAGAAGACAAGGTCCCTGTCCTATCAAGTTTCAACCTAGTCAATGGATAAAATATTTGAACATATAGTTGTAATAAGTCAGACTATAGAGCATAGAACTGGTTCTAGTTTTTTCTCTGAGAAAAAATAACTACCACAGATAGAGGTGAACCTCACTTTACACAGGTGCATAAGAGTCATAGATAAGAAACTTTGTTTTCACTGATTTACAGTCAGATATAATGAAATTTCCATTGGCTTCTTATACTTTACTTAGAAGAAGAGATAGGAATTGGGGAAAGGGCAAAGATATAGAAAGCTTTTGGGGGTGGGAGAAGTAGAGAAAGTCAAAACGTATGTTTGTAAGTAAATTAAGAAAGGATCATTGGATTGTTACAGTTGGAAGAGATCTTAGAATATAGGACAACTGAAATTGTAAAGTCCGAATAGCTCCCTGGAGGCCTCAGGGTCAGCCAGAATCAGGATAAGCAAAAGTCTTTGAGGGAGAAGTAAAGGAGATGGAGAAAACTGCCACAAGCTCTCCACCAACCTCCCTTCTCTTGGTCCTGCTGCAAAGTGAGTCTGGCTTGTCTCACTCCACCCTCTAATCCCTCCTACAATTATCTATTTACACTAAAAGATCAAGCACAGAATAGTGAGAAGGGCCATTTTTCTAAACATATACTAATAGAGTTATTGTCCAATAGGTAATTAGCCTTAAGTGCACGTTGTCTGATTCCAGTACACCTATTCAGAGTTTCAGCCCTTTACATGAAATAATTTGTTCAAGGTTATGCAGGTAATAAGGAAGTGGCAGAATCAGGGCTGTATATAGATCCTCTGACTCCAAATCCTATGTTCTTCCTATTAAACCATGTTGCCTGAGATCTTAGATAGTTTACTTTTTCTCCCTGGATTTGAACTACTTTGAATTATCCCAGTAGTTCTCAATATCTTTAATTCTATGAACTGCTTTCAAAAAAGAAAAATAGTGTCCTGAATTCCCAGGAAAATTTAATATACTACTCATAATATTCTTTTAGATTAATTTGTTAAATATAATAACTAGAATTTTACTTAAGAAATCTATACATTAAAATTTACATTATATAATTATAAAAATTTCTATTTTATTCATAATTATGAAAACTCTCAGCAGGAGAACTTGTAAAATTCTCATATCATTTATCATTGCATATTTGTGTGAGCAAGCATGTTATTGTTTTAAGTGAATATACAGGAAGCTTCAAAAATGCACATACTTGTCACAGAGGGAAAATAATTACACTATATTTGGGCAATGATTTACTGCTTAAGATTCTATTAAGGAATTTTTAAATAGCACTTTCCCCTCTCCCCATCCCCAGGGGATTCAAGAACATTTAAATGAGTAGCACTCAGCTAGATCAATCAACAGGATTTATTAAGCACCTGCTAGGTGCTAAGCACAGACTGGTACTCTGCTAGGTGTTGGAGATATAAAAACAAACTCGAAGTCTGTCCTCAAAGAACTTACATTCTAATGACCAGCAGGATGAATACAGAGAGGCCTGGAGAGACTTACATGAACCGAAGCTAAGTGAAATGAGCAGAACCAGGAGATCATTATACACGGCAACAACAAGATAATAGCAGGGGTCCTTAAACTTTTTAAATAGGGGGCCAGTTCACTGTCCCTCAGACTGTTGGAGGGCCGGACTATAGTAAAAACAAAAACTTTGTTTTGTGGGCCTTTAAATAAAGAAACTTCATAGCCCTAGGTGAGGGGGATAAATGTCCTCAGCTGCTGCATCTGGCCCGCAGCCCCTGTATATAGACAATTAATTCTGATAGATGTGGCTCTCTTCAACATTGAGAGGATTCAAACCTGTTCCACTTGTGCAGTGATGAAGATAGCCATATACACTCAGAAAGAGAACCATGGGAACAGAGTGTGGAACACAACATAACATTCTCACTCTCTCTGTTGTTGTTTGCTTGTATTTTGTTTTCTTTCTCAGTTTTTTTTCTTCCTTCTTGACCTGATTTTTCATGTGCAGCAAGATAACTATATAAATATGTATACATATATTGGACCTACCATATATTTCAAAATATTTAACTGTATTGGACTACTTACCAGCTAGGGGAGAGGGTGCGGGGAAGGAGGGGAAAATTTGAAACAAAAGTTACCCAAGGGTCAATGTTAGAAAAATTACCCATACATATGCTTTGTAAATAAATTAATTTTAAGAAGAAAAAAAAGGACTTACATTCTAGATAATCCTCAAGATTCTTTTCAGCTCTGAAAGTCTATAAACATGATTCTAGGCTATTTAAAAGTCTTCTGA
Source organism: Sarcophilus harrisii (assembly GCF_902635505.1). Classification (NCBI taxonomy): domain Eukaryota; kingdom Metazoa; phylum Chordata; class Mammalia; order Dasyuromorphia; family Dasyuridae; genus Sarcophilus; species Sarcophilus harrisii. Next base: position 225,926,179 of record NC_045427.1, read on the forward strand.
AACAAATCATTTGGTAAAAATGGAAAATCTTTGAAACAGGATACATATCAATTAATATTATGCTTTATAATCTTGATTTTTTTAAATATAGGGCTATATTACTAATTGTAAAAAAAAAAACTATTTTAAATGGGGTACATCACTGTCTGTAAAAACTGCTTCAACATTCCAACCCATTTGTCTGTATTTTAATAGATTGATCTCTATTATTCTATTATTTCTCTGCACATTTTTTTAAAATTGCAGGTTCCTTGATGCTGTCAGGATATACAAAGATTTTGTTCATCTTTGTGTATAGCTCTATGTATACTGTTCTGCACCATGTGTTTAATGAATGTTAGTAATTGTTCACATTTCTATAACATTTGATGTTTTACAAAGCACTTTCCTCAAAGCACAATAAGATAGAGAGTACAAAGTATGTAGGTGGGTGGGTAGGTGTGGGTGTGGGCACATGAGGGAGAAGGTATAGGGAGAAGCAGTTTGTGGAAATTGAGGATGAAGGGTAGAAATAATAATAACTGACATTTTATAGCATTTTAAGATTTGAAAGTTTTTTACATAGATGAATTAAGTTGACCCGCACAACAATCCTATAAGATAGGTAAGACAAGAATTATTATTATTGTTATTTTACATATGAGGAGATTGACAATCAAAAATGTTAAATGACTTGTCATATTATTAGTGCCAGAGGCAGGTTTTGGGCCTAGTATTTTTTGACTCCAAATCCAAATAGAGCTTTCTGTTCTATCTGCCAATAATTGGCACGTATGTTGTTTTTAGTTTAATCTTCAGAATAACCCTGGTCCAGTTTTTTTGGGGGTGGAGGTCACACAGTAAGCTAGTAGTTAAACTGGAGTGCAAATAGTGTATCCCAGAGGTTTCAAGTTGCCAACTATCTACTAAAGTGTGTTTTCTATGAGAATCCATAGTTGTGTCTCTGTATTTTAGAACTTTGCTGATACTTCTTGTCATGCAAATTTTTTCTTTTATAAATTTCTAAATAGCATTATATTTTTCCAATTACATGTAAAGGTAGTTTTAAACATTTATTTTTGTAAGATTTTGAGTTCCAAATTTTTTCTATTTCCTTTTATACATATATAATCATTCTACATGTTTCCATATTAGTCATATTGTAAAAGAAGAATCAGAACAAAAGGGGAGAAAGATGATAATCTTGACAAAAAGATGGACTTAAATTTTACAAAACAGAACAGCAAAGAAACTGGGCGAGAAAGCTTGAACACAGATCAGGGTACAGCAAGAAGCCATTTTCTGGAAATAGAAATCTAAATTATCTTCATTGACTTGTCATTAAATTACACACACACCCTTTTTGGCCCTCTACTGCAATGTCTGGGCTAGCTCTCTGGAGGATTTCGGGACCAGCCTTGGTCTTAGTGGACGAGTGGAATAGGCAGGAGGGCCACGTGGCTGGGCAAAGATGGAATGTCTCTATTTCCTGTCCTTTCAGCCCTTAAGTTGACCCTCACAATAATCCTGTGAGATTGGTAAGACAAGAATTATTATTATTGTTATTTTGTAATACCTCAGTATGATTACATCATTGTAATGTTCCACTAGCTTTCTGGAGGACCTTGGGATCAGCCCGAGTCTTTGGTCTTAGTGGAGAAGTGATGAAGGTAGGAGGGCCATGAGGCTGGGCAAAGATGGAATGTCTCATTTCCAGTCCTTCTCAGCCCTTATATACCTTAGTACAATTACATCATTACAGCATAATGAATATGTGTGAACTAGAGAACTATTACATCACCATACTAAGTACTAATTATATATGGGAACTAGATAATCATCATCTCATCAATTCCACTGAGTTAACACCTTGTTTCAAGTAGACTTCTCCAGAGTTCTGGCCCTCTATACTCTTCTTTACACACTCAGTAGTATATATTGTCCATTATGGTAGCATGGGATGGTGAAAACAGTACTGAATGGGGACCTAACTCTGAACTATTTGAACTAATTGTGTAAAACCCTACCTCTCTGAGCTTCTTTTCTCACCTATAAAAGAAAAGTCTGGATTAGTCACTAAATGGTCTCTGAATTTCCTTCCAGTTTCAAATGTGATGACTGGATCCCAATCAGACATGGCCAGAGATGGTGCCGGAGTCATGAAGCATTGTGTACCTGAGCAACAATTTTAGCCATTTATGCATACTCTGACTATGGATGGGGTATCCAAGGATAAGCAATAATCTCTGTAAAGGTCAATTCTCTGACCTTAACAGAAAGAGCAAAATGGAAAGAATGATCTGGAAAGCAACTGGACTGTCCATTCTCTGAATTCAAGAAGTTGTATCAGTTCTTTTCTGTATCTTTAATAATCAAATATTTTACCACTATGGGCAATTGGCTCTTAACCATGAGGCAATTTGATAGAACGGGTCAGGCACTGGATTTGAAGTCAAAGATCTTGGACTTGATTCTCTATTAGCATTTACTACCTGTTTGACCTTGAACAAGTTATTTGACCTTGAACTCGGTTCTTTTTTTCTTTCTGAAAACTGTTCTTCAGTGCATTCAGTTTGGATCAGGCCAAAATCTCTGCTGACTTAGCAGAGGGTATTCCAGCACTTGGCTTTATTTAGTTTAAGCATCCTGGCTTGTCTGAACATTGGAAGAAGAGAGACCAAAGAGCTACTAGATTCCTGCCCTTCCAGGTTGCTAATGGGGACAGTCCTCTAGCCAGAAGAGGGCACCTGAGCTATCCCAAAGCTGACAGTGCCAAACCCAGCCTTATTGGATGGTCTACAATTACCAAATTTATAAGAGAATTTAGGCTTACGGCATAATGCCATTTCATCATTTTTGCTCAGAAGTCATACTTTCCAGAATCACAGAATCATAAAATTTGTCATCCTCTAGTTTTAGGAGCAGGTAAATGATTTTATTAAAGTGTTGAACCTAGAGTCAGAAAGATGTTTATCAGATATATGACTGGGCAAGTCACTTAAACTGTCTACGTCAGTTTTCTCTTCTGTAAAAATGGAGGTAATAATTGCCTTATTCACCAAGGTTGTTGCGAGGAAAAGATGGAATAATTGTAAAGCACTTAGCAAACCTTAAAGCATTAGTTATTTTTATTTGTTCTTATTCAATACTTCCACTTATCAGAGGAAAAAATTGAGGCCAAGAGAGATGAGGTAACTAACTAGCCCAAGGTTCTAAAAATGATCAGTAGGAGATCCAAAATAGAACTAAAAGGACCCCAGAGAGCTTGACTAGTCTGCTTCTTCTATAAGCAGGAATACCTTCTACAGCAGGGGTATAAAACCTGTGACCAGCAGCCCCAAATCAGATTAAAATGGAATTAGGAAATGTTTAACAAAATAAATAAAAATACAGCATAGGACTGCTCATTCTCTTTTGGGACAGCTCCGATTGTTAGAAAACTGTATTTTTTCCCTCCAAAAAAGTCTTGACTGGATTTCCCATCCAAATAATCAGCAGCATGACAATCTCAACCAAATCCAACTCCACAAGCATTTACTGAGTACCTACTGTGGGCACTGCTGCCTTTTAGTCTGGTTTGTTGTAACCTCATTCTAAATGGTTTCCTGACTTCAGCCTTCCCAACTTCTACATAGTCTTGTGATTCAGCTGCACTGATCTTACTGCTCTTCCTTAGAGAGGACACTCCAGCTCCCAGTTCCTTTCTTCTTCAGTAGCTGTCTTCTATATTTAAAATGCGTTCTCTCCTCTCCTATGCAACCTAGCTTCCTAGAAGATTCAGGGACCCACTGCAGGGAACCTTTCCCATGCTTCTCCCCATCCCATCAGTGCCTTGCCTCTGAAATCACCTTTTATTTAAAATATTTTTATTTTATATGCATATATATGTATGCACACATAACATGTCTATATACGTATGTGTGCTCATGAGTATATGTGATGTACGTGTGTCATATATGTATATATCATGATTATGCTAATTCATTTTAATACTTAAAGATATGCAAAGGCTCACTCCTTCCCCAACATTATGGAGTGAGAATTACACACACTTTCTTTTTGCAGATGAGGTTCAGGGAATTTCCGTGACAAGAGTCTAAATAAGTCTGCTCTGTTGTTGCTTTGTTGTATGTATATAATATTTTATATCCACCTCTATACATATATATATATATATAATATCTAGAGATATATACAAACATATCTACTATATAGAGATACACACATATACGTACAAATACTCATACATCTACTATATACAGATATACACAGATACATATGCACACACATACAAGCATACCTATTATGTATATGGAAACACACATGTATGTATGTATACATGAACACTTATGTGCATATAAAATATACACATACACATATATACATATATCTGCTATAAACATAGACATACTTTCTAATAGATGCACATATGTACATGCACATCTATAATATATAGATACACATATACATATATGTGCACATGTATACATTTCTACTCTATATAGATATACATATGTGTACACACACATTTACTATATATATATATATATATACATGCATGCACATATATTTACTATATATAGGTATATGCACATATGTACACATATTCATTTATCTACTATATACATAGATATACACATATACATACCTATATATCATATATAGTTATACACACATATATTTTCTACACATATAAATACATATAATATATGTACACATATACACATATCTCTATTATGTATCTGTACATAGCATGTGTATAGATACATATGCATATGTATGTATGTATACAAACATATATCTAGTATATATAGATCATATACATATATTTATTATATATAGTACATAAATACATAAACTCACATATATCTACTATATATGGATATGTACATATATATATATACACACACACACATATATACACACATATATCTACTGTACTCATAGATATCCACATATATACCTATATATGTATTATATAGAGATATATCCACACATACACATATATCTTCTATATACATAGGTAGACAATATACACACATGTACATATATACACATATCTACTGTGCATAGATATAAATATGTAATATGCACATACATGCATGACACATATGAATCTATATAGACATATATATATATATATATATATAAATATATGTACATGTATGCAGTTATCTATTATATATAGACATACATATGTGCAAATATATACAATACATAGGTATTAATATACCTACCATCTATAGATATATACATATATATGCGGGCATGCTATATATATATATATGTATATATATATATATATACATATATATATATATCCCCACTAACACATATATACATAATATACTCACATATCTACTATATACAGGTATACACTTATATGTATATGTGTGTATATATAGATATATACATTATGTGTACATGTATAGATATATACACACAAATTAATATATGATGTATTTTTTTACTGACTCCTCCTTAGAGTGTGAACTTTTGAGGGGAGGCACTATGTTGTGGCTTTTGTATTCTCAGCACTTTGGAATGCCTGGCACACAGTGAGTGCTTAATAAATCCTTTTTGATTGTTTGACTGACCTGTGGCCATCTTTCCCTGCTCCTACTCCAGAAGCTGCTCTCGTAATGGTTCCTGGCCACCCTGGGTATGAGATGACTCATCATAGACTCAGATACCTGAGACATACTTCAAGTCACCTCTCCTTAAGCCTTGTTCACATGCATGGATGCCCAGGTTCATTCAGATACAGAATTGCTTAGTTATGAAATCACAGAAAATTGGGCCAGATGGAAGCTCAAAAATCATCCTAGTGTTGTGGGAAAATTGCTTGCTTTGGGATCAGGAATCCTGGGTTTGAATTTTGGCAGTGTTATTTAGGTTGTGTGACCACAGGCAGGTCATAGAATCCCAACATTAGGGTTAGAAGAGACCTTCAAGGTCATCTGGTCAACTTCCTGTTACTGAGGAGCAGAGCCAGATCAAAAGAGATTGTGATTATCTTGAGGCAAGACAAGTAGCAGGAGGCAAAACTGGAATTTGAACCTTTGTCTTCTGACTCTTAAATCTAGCTCTTTCCACTATCCCATCCTGGGATATTGAGAAAATGCTTAAAGGCACATTACTCCACAAAACAAAACTACAACAAAGCAGATCTGTTTAGAATCATCCCATGAAATCTCACTAAACCTCATCTGCAAAAAGAAGTTAGTTATGTTGGTACTCCCAATTTTACAATATCGGGGGCACCCTTTTGCAAATCTTTAAGGACTATAGAAAAGGGCAACTAGGTGGCACAGTGGGTAGAACATTGGCTCTGAAGTCAGGAAAACCTGAATTCAAATTTGGCTTCAGAAACTTAACTAGCTATTTGACCCTGGGGTAAGTCACTTAACTCTGTTTGCCTCAGTTTCCTCACCTATAAAATGAACTGGAGAAGAAAATGGCAAATACTTGAGCATCTTCGCCAAGAAAATCTCAAATGGAGTAAGAAACAGTTAAGAAAACCCCAAGAGAAGGACCTTAAAGTCTAACAGGATTGAATGAATTCAACAACAACAAGAATTATAGAAATGTAAATCATCATCATCATCATTTTATATCATTATGTCTCACTTTACAATTAAGGAATATATGCTGAGTGAAGGGAAATTTTATTTTATGATGATTTTATCAAAGGACTATCAGTAAGTTAGAATTATCAGTTAGATAAGACTATTATCAGAGGATCATCAAAAAAGCTAGAAGCTATTTAGGAGACTAATCCAACCCTATTTTTTAGAAGAGAAATTAAGTGGGTTGCCTAAGGTCATACAGGCAGGTCACACAGCTAGTAAGTGTGAGACAAAGCCCAGACTAAAACTGGAGCAGAGACATACTGATAAATGTTTAAATAGGGGTTTAAATGGGGGTGGGGTAGGGTGGGAATATATGTAAGACACTTTTAAGTTTAATCTTCATTATAAACATTTTCTCTATCACTTTCTCTGGGGAGACAATCTGCAAAGAAACAAAGGAAGCCCTGACTTGTAGCTTTGCTGATTTCCAAAATGAAAATTCTCAGACAGAAAGTTTAACAATCAGTTCTCAAGCAGGTATGAGCTGGCTCCAGAACATTCCTGAGCTGGACCTCCTTTTCTTCTTATTTCAATTTCTTATTCTCCACTCCCTTGTGCACTATCAGTGAACTAATCTGCCATCCCATAGCTAGAAACCTTACTCTTCTCTGAAATATTCTTTTGGTACTTGTCAAGAGTATAGGGTACAGAAGGGGAAAGAAAGGGGAGGAAGGGAATAAATATTTATATAACATCTACTGTGTGCCAAACATCCTACTAAGTGCAAATCTCAGCTGAGAGGTAGATGTTGTTATTGTACCCATTTTACAGTTGAGGAAACTGAGGCATATACAGGTTAAGTGACTTAGCTAGGACCACAGTTTCTTTCAATGAAATATTAGCTATTTTCTTTTTAAAGAAATCATTACATTCATATGGAACTTGTGTCAAATTATCTTCAGGGCAAAGCAAGAAAATACTTCAGTGGTCATCTAGTCTCACCTCCATCTGAACAGAAATTCTCTCTTGTTCTAATATAGATGTTTGCTGTATTTCAGTCATTTTCAGTGTTGTCTGACTCTTCATGACCATTAAGGGTTTTCTTGGCAGAGGTACTAGAGTGGTTTGCCATTTCCTTCTCTGGCTCATTTTACAAATGAGGAAACTGAGGCAAACAAAATTAAGTGACTTGCCTAGGATCACATAGCCAATAAGTATCTGAGGCTGGATTTGAACTCATGAAGATGAATCTTCCTGACTGTAGGCCTGATACCTTCTCCACTGAACCACTCCATTGCTCCAACATGGATATATATATATATATATATATATATATATATATATATATTAATTCTTTCCAAATTGGGAAGATACTGCACCATTCCCACACATCCAAAGTTTTGGGGAGGTCATCCCTGGACAGGATAATTAAGCTCCTTGTGCTTCTCTTTCTGTGTGAGGACATTTGACAGTTTATAAAGTAAATGGATTTAGGATCAGAAGACCCGGGTTCAAATATTGGCTGTGTGAAACTGAACTAATTATTTCTTCTCTCTTGGCTTCTATTTCCTTATGTCTAAACTGGTTGAATGACAGAATCTCTGAAGTTCCTTCCAGTTCCAAATCTTATAATATTGAGACTGCCTACATGACCTTAGATCCTTGGGCTGTGTGGGAAAACATTTCAGCCCTATCTTCGTAATTTGTGAAGAATGAATAGATGTATCTATATTAGACCAAGAATTAACTTGGAAAACAGGTGAGTCAGCAACAGCATCAAACAGCAAGTGGATGGGTGTTCCCAACAGTTATTCCAGTTAATGACCAGGAGATGAAAGCTTTGATAATATTCTTAAGGGAGGGAACCTCTACAGCTTTAGGGTTCTACTTAAAAAAAAAAAAAAAAAGCTCTCAAGACTAAGGGCCAGATCTCCACTTCCTGCTTCTCACTGGGTGGGCAGTGATAGAAAGAGAATGGGGCCTCTGGGCCCAGACATTCACTGCTAAGCAAAGAATTAGCATCTTGAGATGAGAGGAAAAGCTGGTGACCTAAGCTTAGATGAAAAGGGACCATGAGGAACCTAGAGGCTGAAGCTCATTCCTGTGGACTAGTTATAAGTCCTTAGCTTCCTGATTTCATGCTTTGCTTAGTTTTCCCATCTGTAAAGTGGAACTACAAACAATTTTTAAGCACTCTCTGCTGCATATCGCACAAGCAAAAATGAAAAAGAATCCGGAGGAGCTTAGGTGAATTATTAGTTGTATCCTTATTATTAATAGCTAATGTATAAAGTGTTTTAAGGTTTATTGAAAACTTTACACATATATATTGTCCCATTTTATCCTTATAACACTTTGAACAATTATGTGCAAAATAGGTGCAATTATTCTCATTTTGTCTGGTAAGTTGATTATAGTTTTTTGCTCTTGAAGAGGGACAGAATGACATCGCTACGTTAGAATCAAGTTACAGTATGTCCGACTGTGGATGATCGGACCCATACAAGTTTGGAATTCTTTGCCACAGGTCAGACACAAATTGTCCCTATGAACTTGGAATGGCTTTTTAAACTGCATCTCACATTTCTTCTGAGCTAATTCAATTCTGCTTTGCTTCTATAGCACAGCACCTTCTCTTATGAAGGCATGGCATACTAAGCAATTGTCCTGTGCCAATGGCTCCTGTGTCATACAATCAATTTTAAAATTCTTAAGAGAAACCTTGAATATGTCCTAGTATAGTTTTTTCTGACCACTTTGTGAATGCTTGCCATGAGTTCTCCATAAAATAATCTTTTTGGCAAGCATACATTTGGAATTTGAACAAGGTGGCCAACTCAACAGAATTGTGCTCTCTGTTTGGCAGTTTAGTTTGAAAAAGGACCTTTTTCTCATTTTATAGATTAGCAAAATGAGGATGGGAGAAGTTATGTGACTTATCCAGGAAAATGTCTGAAATGGGATTTTAGTTCAGGTCTTCCTCACTCCAAATTAATTGCTCATCTCAATCTGCCTCCTGGCTACTATTGGTGCTCTTCAACAATGAAGGAAGAAATAGACTTGAGATGAAAAATGCCATGTTTTCAGAGAAGGAACTATGGAGACTGAATGCAAAATGAAGTATTCTATTTTCCCTTCCTCCCCCCTTATGTTTTTTTCTCTTTTGTTTTGATTTTTCTTCCATAACATGACTGATATGGAAAAATGTTTAAAATTAAAATGATTATACATGTATAACTTCTATCAGATTGCTCACTGTCCTGGGGAGGGGAGGGGGAAGGAAGAGAGGAAGAAAAAGAATTTAGAATTCAAAATCTTAGAGAAATGAATGTTGAAAACTACATTTACAGATGATTGGAGGAAAAAAATAAAATACTATTAAGTGGGGAAAACAAAGATAAAAGGAAGAACAACAGCAACAAACTCCGACCTTGAAGCAACCTGATACCATAGAAAGAACAACTCAAAAGATCTGAGTCTTAGTTCCTAATTTGTTCTCTCGTTGTTGAAGCTTCAGCAAGTGACTTTAGATTTCTGGACTTAATTTCTTCATGTGTTAAAACTAGTGTATTATATTTTTACTTTGAGTTATAAAGCACTTTAGCAATTGAGGCAGGGCAGGGTGAAATTGGTGTCTTAAGAGACAAAATATCAGAACTAAGACCCTAACTTAGGTCTTTCTCACCATGCATGGACCTTCTGACCCCAAGTCCATCATCCTTTTCCATAACATAATATTCATTGGCTCTCCATAAAAATCAGAGAGAGATTGGATCGGATAGTCTTCAGGGTTCACCAAGTTCGAGCCTATTACACGTTAAGGTTCCTTCTAACTCTGACATGCAGAGTTCAAAAGTCCCTTCTGGCCAACACTATCTTCTCATTCTTTTTAGTCCTGACATTCTCTGTGTTCTAAGATCCTTTGAAGAGCTAATATTCTGTGGTGAATGAATGAATGAAAACAAATTTGTTAAGCTATTTGAGTATCCTAGGAATTATGGAAATAAACAAACAAAAGTGAGATTATTCTCATATCAGAGTGTCTATTTTAATAGGAAAAGACAAAACAAAAAGGAAATAGAGGAGTTGTGTCTGGAGAAATTAGTTTTGTTTGGAAGAGTCACAGTGATCTATGGAGGAATCGATTGATTTGCTTATTGTGCCTCAGAGCAGGGTGAGGGGGTGTGGGGATAGGTAGGCACACTCACAGAAGGGCAGATGTCAAGATAGTCTGGGTGATGAATTGTTGAAAATTCTGTGTGAAAGTTCTTTCCAGCTTTGAAATTTTAGGTTCTGTGTTAATTAAGTTAGGCAATAAACATTTATTAAGCAGACAGGCACTGTGCTAAGACCTAGAGACACAAAGAAGAGAAAAAACATAATCCCTGGATTCATGTGGGCCACATTCAATTGGAAAGAGAGTGTGCCAAAAAAAATTGTACATCCAAGATATAGACCATGTAAATAGAAGGTAATCTCAGAGGCATTGGTTGGGAGAGAAGGAGAGAGATCCTGAAAGGCCTGAAGAAGATGGGGTTTGTGCTGAGTCTTGAAGGATGCCAGAGAAGATAAGGGGGTAGAGGTGAGGAGTGAGAGCATCCAAGAGGTGGGGGACAGCTGGGGAAAACTTACAAGTTTGGAGATGTTGTGTTGTGTTTGAGGAACAAGAAGAAGACCGGTATCCTTGTGAATGATACTATATCCAGGGGAGTAAAATGGAAGCTAGGAAGGAGCCCGGTGGTGAAGAGCTTTAAAAGTGAAGATAAAGATTATATATTTGATCTTGGAGGTAATAGTGAGCCACTGTAGTTTGCTTAGTAAGGGAGGTTAACACGGTCAGAGCCGTCCTTTAAAAAAAAAAATCACTTCTGCAGCTGAGTGAAGGGTGGGCTCCGGGGGAGGAGGGTTGAGCAGGGAGATAAACAAAGTCTCAATAGTTCGTGGGAGGATGTGTATTTTGGGGAGGAGGACAGGGAAGGATAGGGTAGGGGTTGTTTCAGTAGAGAAAAGGGGACACATCTGGGCAGATGCTGCAAAGGGAGAAAAGGCAGGATTTGGTAACAGATTGGACACATGGAAGGATTTTTCCAGCTCTGATGTTTCGAGTTCTAGGTTTTAAGGTTCCACGGAGTTGTGGGATTCTATAAGGATTCAGCACTTAGAGGTTTCCTGGCTACAAGCCCCCAGATTCCCACTCGGCTAGGGGTTGAGGGGTACCCCAGATGGCAGCGGCAGCGGTAGGAGCGGCAGCAGCAACCATGTAAGTGGCCCAACCCCTCCTTCAACACTGGATACTCCATGCTGAAAGACATCAAATATTTCCCAGTCTTGCCAGTGTTTAACCCACTGCTCTGCTGTCCCCTCCAGGGATTAGCGCAGCTGTTGTGGGGGGTGGTTTATGTAACATTTTCCTTGTTTAATTACAAGCAACATTTTCTCCCCCTCCCTTAATTGCAAGAAAAACAAACGCCTGATCTGACGCTCCATCTGGCGTTGGCTTCCTCTGTCTGTTACAAGCCCAGGTAGCATGTCCAGTGCTGGGCACCCACGCAAACCTTCTGCTTGCCAAGGCCCCGGGCAACCCGATCTGCCTGTACAGAGACCCCTTGGAGAAAGGGGAGGAGCAGCCCTCCCGTGTGAGAAGACAGCGCATGAAGGTCCTGCCAAAAAGGATCTCAAAGCACAGATCCCGCCCGGGGCCCCCTCAGAGGTGAGATTCAACGCAGCAAATGCGGGCTGCCACACAGACCTCGGGACACCTACACTCTGGGTCCTTGAGTGCAATGACTGTTTCTGTCTGTGATTCCATCTAACATCCTGTTGGTTTAAAGGAGGTTACCTGCTACAAAAGAGAGTGGAGCTAAAGTTTTCTTTAGTCCCAAAGAAGCGCTGGACTTGAGAAAAGATTGAATTATCACCTGTAGAATATTAGTGGTCAAAGCAATTCACATCTCCTCTTTGGGCCTGATTTTCCCCTTTTGTAACATTAAAAGGTTGGACTAGATTAGCAGTTCTTACATCTGGAGTCTGATCACATATATATTTTTTTAATTTTTTAGAATCAACTTCTGTATAATTAGTTTCTCTTGGAATACTTTGTATTTTATTTTAAGCCAAATGCTTAATATTCTAAATATTCTATTAGAATATAATATTCTAAAAAAGGATTCCATAGACTCTCAAAGAAACCCTACTACAAAAGAGAAGTCCTAAATTATATTATCTCAATTGTCCCTTCCAGGTTTAATATTCCATGCTTTCTACATTTTAGGACCTTTTCAGCCCTCAGTTCATAGGTGTTTTGCTCTAAGGATACTTCCAGCTCTGACAATCTATGTTCTATGATCCTTTTTGGTTCTAAATTGACACAACAAGAATTTAGGAAGTGCCTACTTTGTGAAAGGTAGTGAGCTAACCTTCCTGGGCATGCAAAGATAAGAGCAGATCAGTCCCTGTTCTGAAGGGGATCACATTCTAATCGAAAGACACAGCATATATTTCGAATAAATGAGCAAATACAGAGTAAATTGAGGAGAAAACATTAACAGGGAGCCAGAAGTGCAATGCCATGAGCAAAACATGGAAAGAGTTGGTTATTTTTTGCTAACACATTGATACAAATTGTCCCCCATGCATAGATTGTAACCTTTCTTCATCTCTGTTCCCCTGAATATTTACTATAAATTTTTTTTTAGTCCTTTGTTTTTTTCAAACCTCTGTTTGAGTACTTTTTCTAGGAAGTCTTCCCACTTGTTTCCCTCAGTCTTCATTCATATCCCTTACATTGAGCATGTAATAAGATCTTAATAAATAGTTGTAGACTGACAGATCTAATCTCTTGGAAAAATATCAAGTGCTCATGAGTAGGCCGAGCTAATATAATAAAAAAATGACAATACTACATAAATTAATCTGCTTATTCAGTGCCATACCAAACTCCCAAGAAATGACTTCACAGAGCTAGAAAAAAAAAATAATAAAATTTATCTGAAAGAACAAAACATCAAGAATTTCAAGGGAATTAATTTTTTAAAATGCAAATGAACATGGCCTAGCTGTACCAGACCTAAAATTATATTATAAAGCAGTGGTTATCAAAATCATTTGGTACTGATTAAGAAACAGAGTAGTTATTCAGTGCGATAGGTTAGGTTTACAAAATAAAATAGTCAATGACTATATTAATCTAGGGTTTGACAAATCCAAAGACCCTATCTTTTGGGATAAGAACTCACTATTTGACAAAAATTTCTGGGAAAATTGGAAATTAGTATGGCAAAAACTAGGCATTGATCCACACCTGACACCCTACACCAAAATAAGATCAAAATAGATTCATGATTTAGACATAAAGAGTGATGTTATAAGCAAATTAGAAGAATAAAGAATAGTTTACTTCTCAGATCTGTGGAGAAGGAAGGAATTTGTGGCCAAAGAAGAACCTGAGTACATTGATGAATGCAAAATGGATAATTTTGATTATATTAAGTTAAAAAGTTTTTGTACAAACAAAACCAATGCAGACATGATTAGAAAGGAAGCAATCAACTGGGAAAACATTTTTACATTCAAAGGTTATGATAAAGGCCTCATTTCTAAAACATATAGACAATGAACTCACATTTATAAGAATTCAAGCCATTCTCTAATTGATAAATGTTCAAAGGATATGAACAGGCAATTTTCAGATGAAGAAATTAAAACCATTTCTAGTCATATAAAAAGGTACTCTAAATCACTATCGATTGGAGAAATACAAATTAAGACCACTCTGAGATACCACTACACACCTTTCAAAATGGCTAAGATGACAGGAAAAGATAATGATGAATGTTGGAGGAGATGTGGGAAAACTGGGACACTGATACATTGTTGGTGGAGGTGTGAAATGATCCAGCCATTCTGGAGAGCAATTTGGAACTATGTCCAAAGGGCTATCAAACTGTGCATACCCTTTGATCCAGCAGTGTTACTACAAGGTTTATATCCCAAAGAGATCTTAAAGGAGGGAAAGGGACCCACATGTGCAAAAATGTTTGTGGCAACCCTTTTTGTAGTGGCAAGAAACTGGAAACTGAGCGGATGCCCATCAATTGGAGAATGGCTGAATAAGTTATAATATCTGAATGTTATGGAATATTAATGTTCTATAAGAAATGATCAACAGGAAGATTTCAGAGAGGCCTGGAAAGACTTACATGAACTGATGCTAAGTGAAATGAGCAGAACCAGGAAATCATTATACATGACAACAAGAAGATTATATCAGAGAAATGCAAATTAAGACAACTCCAAGATACCACTACACACCTGTCAGACTGGCTAGAATGACAGGGAAAGATAATGTGGAATGTTGGAGGGGATGCGGGAAAACAGGGACACTGATACATTGTTGGTGGAATTGTGAATAATCCAGCCATTCTGGAGAGCAGTTTGGAACTATACCAAAAATCAAATTGGGTTTACCCTTTTGATCCACGGTTTCTACTTTAATCCCAAAGAGTTTTTAAAGAAGGGAAAAAGACCTGTATGTGCAAGAATGTTTGTGGCAGCCCTTTTTGTAGTGGCCAGAAACTGGAAACTGAGTAGATGCCCATCAATTAGAGAATGGCTGAGCAAATTGTGGTATATGAATATTATGGAATATTATTGTTCTGTAAGAAACAATAAACAGGATGATTTAGGCCCTGAGAATTACATGAACTGATTAAGGAAATAAATAGGAGGATATTTATCTTAAAACAATATATATGTGATCATTTGATGCGGGTTCTTCACAATGAGATGAACCAAATCAGTTCCAATACAGCAGTAATGAATTGAACCAGCTACACCCAGGGAAAGAACTCTGGGAGATGACAATGAACCACTACATAGAATTTCCAGTCCCTCTATTTTTGTCCGCCTGCATTTTTGATTTCCTTCACAGGCTAATTATACACTCTTTCAGAGCCTGATTCTTTTTGTACAGCAAAATAACTGTTTGGACATGTATACTTATATTGTATTTAATTTATACTTTAACATATTTAACATCTATTGGTCAAGCTGCCATCTGGGGGAGGGGATAGGCGGAAGGAGGGGAAAAATTGGAACAAAAGGTTTAGCAATTGTCAATGCTATAAAATTACCCATGCAGATAACTTGTAAATAAAAAGCTATATTAAAAAAATCTATTTTAAAATGCTTGCAGACTCTATTCAACAAGTTAAGAAGCATTGGTCAATTTCCATAAAAATAGAAAGCTATTTTATATCAAAGTCAATTTATCTTAATAAGCAAAATATGTTAATTTATTAAAAAAAAAAACCAAAAAACAAAACAAAACAAAAAAAACCCACAATGAATCAATGATCAATTCTGATGGACATGGCTCTTGTCAACGAGATGATTCAGGCTAGTTCCAATAGTCTTCTGATGAAGAAACCATATGTACCCAGAGAGAGGATAGTGGAAACTGAATGTGGATGACAACATAGTATTTTTACTTGCATTTTGTTTTCTTTTTCATTTTTTCCCCTTTGATCTGATTTTTCTTGTGCTGCACACAAGAAATATGTATAGAAGAATTGCACATGTTTCACACATTGGGGTGGGGGGAAGGAAAGGAAAATTAGAACACAAGATTTTGTAAGGATTAATGTTGAAAATTATCCATGTCTATATATAAAATAAAAAGCTTTAATTAAAAAAATTATAAATAAATAATTAAATGAAAAATTTTTAAAAAGGAAAAAATACTTGTGGACTGAGTCAGGAATTGGAATATTGAGATCAGGAAACATCTATTCTAGATTGATTTGGATGTGTGGTATGCTAAAGGAAATAATATAAAATAAGGTTGGAAAGGGACCTCCTTTTGGAGGTAGGACTTTAAATGGCAGACCAAAGAGTTTTTATTTTATCCTAGAGGCATGGGGGAGACTTTGAAGGTTTTAGTACATGAGGATTACATGGTTAAAATCAAGACATAGGAATATTATTTTGGTATCTATGTGGAAGATGGGTGGAGAGAGGAAAGATCTGAATAAAGGGACTCAATTAGGATGCTATCATAGTAATTTGTCCAGAAGAAGTAGGGTAGTTGCTCTGTAAATGAAGAAAAGGGGACAGATATGAAAGACACTATGGTGGTAGAAGCAACAAGGATTGGATATCAAGTGTGATGGAAGAGGAAAGTGCTAGGTTATAAATCTAGTTGACTGGGAGGTGGTATCCTCATAAGAAATAGAGATGTTTGCAGTGGAGATGCATTTGGGTAGTGAGAAGAAATGTTTCATTTAAGCTACTTTGAATCTGAAACATTGATGGGATATCCAGATGAAGATGTGGGGCTGAACTTAGGAAAGATATAAAAATTAGAAATTATTTACATCTAGATACAAACTGATCCCATGGAAGATGAGATTACTAAGAAAGAAAGCAAGAGAGAGAGAGAGAGAGAGAGAGAGAGAAAGAAAGAGAGAGAGAGAAGTGAGCCCAAGATAAAGCTTTGGGCCAAAACCCACTTTTAAGAGAAGGAAGATGGGTAAATCACCAAATGAGTCTGAGGAGTGTTAAGTGGGAAGAAAACTAATAGACAGCAATGTCCAGGAAAGCTAAGAGAGAAAAGTATTCAGAAAGAGAAGAGGGAGTCAATGTAAAAAGCTACAGAGGGTTATTTGAAAATAACATCTGAGAAAAAGTCATCAGTTTTAACAGTGAGAAAGCCTGAGCAAAGTTTCAGGGAGAAGTTTCAGTCAAGTGTTGGGGTCAGAAGTCAGATTGCAAGGGAAATGAGTGGGTGGAGAGGAAATGAAGGCAGAGACACAGAATATAGGTTACTCTTTCTAGGAGTTTTGCTCTGAAAGGGAGGAGGAGAGATATTGGGACCTAGTTTGAGGAAATGTTAAAGTTGGATGAGAATATTTTAAGGATGGAAGCAAAGCAAAGGATGGGACATATTTGCAGGAAGTAAGGAAGATGATAGAAGAGAAGGAGATAATGAAAGTTAGAGTCAGGGATAGGAGAGCTCTCAGAAGAAATAAGAGGGGAGGATGTTCTAAGATCACTACAGCTTTGACATTTTATGTTCTAAGATTACTTCTTGTTGGACATTCTGGGCTCTGAAGTCACTTCCAGCTCTACTGAAGTGCAGTATCAGACTACAAGTCTGATAGTCATTTCCATAGTTCATTTCTCTAAGGACTTCAGATTTGACACAATTCTCTGGTCTGATTGGCTACAATTATCTGGATATTTTAGACACATTCAGAGGAGGGATAACTTACATTAAATTCTTACATATTAATTGGCTGAAACTGACCCCTGTTCATAGACATAATAAATCTTGGGTGTCATTTCAGTGGTCAACTTGCTCCTGTAGATCATCAGTGTCTAAAGTCATATCTTCCTAGGACCACCTTCAAGGAACTTACAATCTAATAGGAGAAACACTATATAAAAGAAAGGTGAAGATGGTAAGGCACCAGAGGATACCTCTTGTGGGAGCATGATAACAATGGGTGAAACGAAGGAGATCAGTAAGTGAGAAATGAAGAGTTGGAAATTCTGATTTCTCTATTATGGGAGGCTTTGGGAGACATCATTTATTTCATCTTTCATGTATAGGGGAAAGGCTGCTGAGGCTACTGAGGAGGTGTTGAGTACCATAACTAAAACAGTCTCCATGACAATGAGATTTCTAGTGATGAGCTTATCCTGGGCGAAGGATGGTGTTCATAAAATTAAAACCAAGCATAAGAGCTAGTGAAAATTGAAGAGTTGGAAATTCTAAGAACAGATCAGTGACTGCCACACAATAAAGTTTTATGATTGTTATTGTTAACTGACTGTCATATTTTTCATTTCTATTTTTATGCAAGTGTAATGACAGGCACTTGCCAATGAGGGCCCATGGCATACACCATGCTTGGATCCCCTTCTGGTGGGTTATACAGAGACTGGATTTAAACATTGAACTCTTACTGGCCTGTTCTCTATTACATTCTTTCTACTCAGTGAACCTCCCCTTAAAAATGTGTTGTCTTCAACAAATCACTGGGGTAAAATCTGAACACATTGTAAAGAGAGTAAATTCTAAAAGATTGACTAACTCCTCTATCACACAAATATCAGGAGAAGAAGTTTCTCTGTATCTTTCTCCTAATTCATTTGTATATCTTGAGTTTTTAGAAAAAAAGCTTAAAAATC